>NW_015542530.1:106985-129835 GCF_001515605.1 Sinocyclocheilus anshuiensis
TATATTACTTTGGTTACTTGAGGTTATGAGCTGAGTTCTTTTATTCCATTGCTTGAGTCATAGGCACTTCCTCCGAGAGGCTCAACCCTCTATGATCCTGTAACACATTTACAAAAACAATGGCTATTTTACAAACAAATAACAACCTGTAGCATCGTGATCATATAACAGTTCCTTTTAATCTACATCCATTTGTGGCACAGTTGGTGTTGATACTCACGCCAGGCAGGATTTCTCCTTTCTCTCTCTGAGATGCATCACACTCTTCATCCTCTCATGTTCCTCATGCAACTCTGACGTCTGAAACTCTTTCCAGTCAGAATCATGCATCACCTGTAAATAATACACCATACAGATGTTTAAACAAATTAATTAATTTAAAAATTTAAGAAGTTATTCAAAACTATTGAAATAATTTTTCCACAATTAACATGTATCCATGTTAATTTTAACATAGGAGTGGGCGTAACCACTTGTAACTTGAATGTATGAATTATTATACTGCACAAATAGCAGTAGGTAGCATAACAAAAAATGTAAAATAAATAATTAATTTAATGATTGCATTCACCAATTAATGAATTTATTTATGTTTGTGGGGGGAAAAGACAAAATCATAAAATAGGTAATTAGTTTGCTCCCACTGAAAAGAAAAATGTTAAATCACAGCCAATAAGAACATTTTGCAAATACAGTGATGTGGAATTTTGACCCATTAATTTCACAGTGAAGTGTAGAAATGCAAAATGCCCTGTTGCTTATCGCGGCTGGTCAGAACAAAAACTCAAGATTAACATGAAAGAAGGTTTATCACTTCACACCTGGTTAGGACACAGTGCAAGATAACTGTAAAATTCTCATCATTAAGGTTGCTATGGAAAATAGGCCAAATAACATTAAAATGCATGCCACTGATTTGAATTATCTAACCCAGTTAAACTAGAAAAAAAGTTAATTATAACTAGTATATCTTTTTATTTTATTTTTTTATTTGACCTCATGGTATATGAGACATAGGCAATCAAATATACAGAACAGTGATTACAAGCAGACACGAGAAGAGGAACCGAGGTCGTTTGTCAATGATTCTAGCTGCAGGATTATTTTAAAGGTTAAATATTTCATATCCAGATGCTAATCTGGGTCAATGTGGCTTCAGTCAGCTGTCCTGAGCTCTGACTCATAAATGTGAGCTGAACAAAAATAATTTAATAGAGGATCTGATACACTATTAGCAAATGATCACCGCAGGTTAGAAATGAGGTCTTTAAAAAAGGCTTGGTTCAATAACAAACCAAACTAATGATAAAGGGGTGACTGTGACTAGATGTCATACATACATATTTCAACTTGTGAATCAAGAAATTCAGTTACATAAATGGTTGTAGTAGTAATTATTCATAGTCAGTAACCATACATCAGGACTTTCTGATAAATTCAACCTCTAAACTAAAACTCCAATATCATCAAGTGAAAAATAAAACTGCACTAGCATACATTACTCAAGAGTCTGTATAACTTTAGCCGTGATTCCCATTCACTTCCATTATATGACTGACAGACTGCACCGGTTTGAGTTAAAAATCTTAGTTTGTGTTCTACGGAAGTCACCTACATCTTGGAAAACAAAGTCACCTACATCTTGGATGCCCTGGGGATAATCAGATAAACATCAAATTTTCATTTTTGGGTGAACTATCCCTTTAAGTCACACTTAAAATGTTTAAATGCCATTGCATTAAATACAAAATATCAAACCAAGTGGCATCTGCAAACAAATGCAGCGAGAGCTCTTTCTCAGAGTTTTTAAAATTACTTTTAATTTGCTGTTTAGTAGATTTTTAGTCAGTTCACCTCAAACAGGCGTCCTAGCAGTCCAATCACAGGTATGCATACTGTATGTAAATGTATAATAAAGCATTCTTGTGTTTTGAAAGACATTTAATTATTTTTTTAATTATATCATAATAAATAAATAAATAAATAAATAAGGGCACCCACTGAATTAAACTACAATGGCATGAATTGTACATTGATTATACATGGATTAATAAACAAAGCTGTCCTGAGCTCTGACTCATAAATGTGAGCTGAACAAAAATAATTTAATAGAGGATCTGATACACTATTAGCAAATGATCACCGCAGGTTAGAAATGAGGTCTTTAAAAAAGGCTTGGTTCAATAACAAACCAAACTAATGATAAAGGGGTGACTGTGACTAGATGTCATACATACATATTTCAACTTGTGAATCAAGAAATTCAGTTACATAAATGGTTGTAGTAGTAATTATTCATAGTCAGTAACCATACATCAGGACTTTCTGATAAATTCAACCTCTAAACTAAAACTCCAATATCATCAAGTGAAAAATAAAACTGCACTAGCATACATTACTCAAGAGTCTGTATAACTTTATAAATGTAAAGATAAACTTCAGGACAAGGGTATTTAAAGGGATAGTTTACTCACACCCAAGTTGTTCCAAACCCAAATTACTTTCAGTTCAGGCAGTTTAAAATCCAAGTCTTCTGAAGAAACACAGCTGTTTTCTATGATGAACAGATTTAAATCATTCATGAATTATGGTAAATGGAAGCTCAACCATACCTGCTTGATGCGTGAGAACAAACCTCATTGGTTCTTGCACTTCAGGCATGCACACTTGAGCTTCTGCAAACCATATTGGATTTGAACACTACATATGTTTTTGATCAATGTTTATATACAGTATGAATAAAAGCCTCAATCAAATCTGTTCATCATATAAAGCGACTGTATCTTGTCAGAAGACATGAATTAAACCACTTGATTTATATGGATTTTTTTTACAAGCATTTTATGAACTTTTTAAAGAGTTTTTTTAGTGAAGGGACAGGAAAAAAATGTTGTTTGTATTTCAAAGAAAGTCGTATGGGTTTGGAATGACATGAGAGCAAATTAGGACAGAACTTTCATTCTAGAGTGAACCAACCCTTAAAAACAATCAAACAAATAAAACTGCAGCTCAGGGGAAGTTCCCATTAGTTTTAAATGTTGTAATTTTATATAATTCATTCATTACACTTTCTGTTGGGCAAAATAATATTTTAACATTTTTGTATGGTTGTATGTTTTATATTATATTTTCCATTTTTTATGTTTTATGAATTGTTTTACTGAGGAATGTTTGCTGAGGAGCTAATAATGCAAGCCTATAATGTAAATACAAAATTACTTGTTGTTTATTAATGTAACATAACATGTTCATTGAGTGAAAAAATAAAAAAGTGAAAATGTTCAACTGATTTTCTGTAGTCAATTTAGAAGTTTACTTGAAAATAAAACTACTCTGGAATCTATTTTCTTGGAGTCACAACTAGCCCGTCTCCACTATTCAAGACTTCTTTAACATGCAGTAGATACAAACCAGCATCACTGTGTCACTTAAAACTATTATCTTTGTTTTTAGTCTAAAGTCACTAGCAGTCAATTGTTAGCACCTTTCAATATCAGTTGATTGTCACCCAGCATCTATTTAAAGAGTTTGCTGCATTCAAGGACAAACAAAGGACACATAGAAACACAAACAGCGCTGCATGCTCCGAAACCTCAAAAGCCACATGATAAAAACAGGCTGGCGTAAGTGAGTGTGTTTAATGCGTGCTGGGTGCTCATCAGCGGTTTTGCCGAGAATTAATAATTTGTGTGGAGGTAATACTCAAGCTGTTGGAGCTGTAGTTGTGCATTTTTAATGGAAGTTTTACAGAAGTGGCGGCAGGCTTCACATATGCTGCAGACGGCATATGGGAACAAGAGATGATGCAGCACAGTTGGCCGCTGTTTCTTAGGCCTCAAACACTTAAACGCTAGCCCGAGAGGAAAGACGCGCCCAGGCACATAAACCTACTGCCGTTTTAGCACACACCCTAATGAATTCACACACGTTTATGTCCAACGCCATCTTGTTTCCACATATGAGGTGAATGTGGGCCCAATCGGAAAATTTAAATTGTTGGTGCTGCATTCAAATCTAAGCTATTATCTGCTCCAATTTGTAGTTACTCAGAGAGAGGTAAACATCTGCTTAAGTAATGTTTGCTTTTAATGCTTCTATAACTTTAATAGAAGCATCACAAGAGCATCATAAAGTTGCCGTAGAATTGCAACTGATTAAACTGCACTCTTTTCAGTTGAATGCTGACAAAGCTTTCTTCAGTGAAACCTAAATCCCCTGTAGTGATGGGTTTGTGCACAGAAATATATTTCAATCTAATCAACTTTGTGGTGCAATACAAATTTGTAAAAGTATTTTACTCCTAAATAAATGATAAGAAGATGACTCCAGTCATACCCAGTGTTCTAAAAAAAAAGCTATTTAAATTCAGCAGCAGATAATTTTAATACAGTAGCTGTTTGACAGCTGCGTATACACAGTTCTTTACAGACTGATCGAAAACACACTGTCAAAGACTTGTGTGTTTTGTCGACTTATTAAAATGGGGGTGAATAGCAGTAGTTGTAGTCAAGGAAATGGATTATATTGGCTATTCAAAAGATCATTAAAGTTCACAGAAGGAACTTTTATCTCATAACGTTTAGCTTGTCATCTAGATGCAAGATGTACAAACAAATATTAGATACTGAGTGTTCCTGACAGGCCATGATGACATGCAAAACATTTTCAAATTGGGTAAATATTCAAATATTCAGATCATTTCAGTATAAATATTAACTTAAGTAAAAAGTACAAATTTCCCAAAACAATAATATATTATATGCCGAAGTAATTTCTGCTCATATACTTTTCATATCCCAGTGACCAACAGCTTGAGCTTTTCTGTGCCCCAGTATATTTTGTGAGAGCTTCTGCATGTGTGTATGTTTTTCTCTGTGCAGCTGTAATTGTAAATCTTCTGGTCATTTTGTGTTCTGGACCTTCAGCTACTTCTATATGGATTTTCGGAACATTCAATTAAAATGTATTTATTTGTTAGATGTTACATTTTATACAGTGGGTATAGAAAATAATAACAATCCACTACGGGTTGCAAGGAACTGTGAAAAGATCTCCGGGATAAAGTTGTGGACAGGCACAAGTCAGGAGATGAATACAAACAAAAATAAATAAATCTAAGGCTTTATCAATGCCTATAAGCACAGTGAATTATTATTATTACACAGTGAATATTATTAAGGAGTGCAAGGTATTTGGTACAACACAGACCCTCCCTGGATCAGGACGTCGCTCCAAACTGGATGAAAGAGCCAGGAAGAAACTGGTCAGAGAGGCAACCAAGAAGCCTACAGCAACTCTGAAGCAGTCGCAGGAATTCATGAGAAAGAGTGGTCATTGTGTGCATGTGAAAACATTATCACAAATTATCCACAAATGTGTCTTGTATGGGAGGATTGCAAGAAAAAAAGCCACTCCTCAAGAAAAGTCACATGCAGTCACGACTGAGCTTTGCCAAAACGCATCTTGAAGATTCTGAGGCAAATGAGACTAAAATTGAATTATTTGGCCTCAACACCAAATGATCTGTCTGGCAGAAATCCAATACAGCTCACCTTCCAAATAACACCATTCCTACAGTAAAGCATGGAGGTGGTGATATCCTGTTATGGGGGTGTTTCTCTGCAGCAGGGACTGGAGCACTTGTCAGGATAGAAAGAAAAATTGATGGGAAAAAATACTGTCAAATACTTGAGGAAAACCTGCTGCCCTCTGCCAGAAACTTGTCAATGGGAAGAAGGATTACCTTCCAACATGACAATGACCCAAAGCAAACAGCAAAACTGACCGCACAGAGGTTGAAGGAGAAAAAGGTGTATGTCCTTGCATGGCCTACCTAGTCAGAGCCCAGACTTAAACCCCATTGAAAATCTGTGGAATGACTTGAAGACTGCAGACCACAAATGGTCACCATCAAATTTAACTGAACTTGAGCAGTTCTGCAAAGAAGAGTCTAGATGTGCAGTTAGTAGAGACATATCCCAACAGACTAAAGGCTGTAATTGAAGCAAAAGGTGGTTTAACAAAATACTGACACAAGGGGGTGATCCTTTGTCCAACTCAGTGATTCCGTTTTTGTTGTTGTTGTTGTTGTTGTTGTTGGTGTTATATCTGTCACTTGGATGTTATAAGTTGCACTGAGTAAATACAGCTGGATAAAACAAAAATTGTGTCCGTCTTCATTTCAGGCTGCAAAGCAACAAAATGTGATTGTTTTAAAGGGGGTTGATTCTTTTCTATACCCACTGCACATTCAGAATTAGTTAGGGTGGTGTTGTAGGTTTGCAGTGTTGTCTGGGTGCTGGCATGGCTGTTGCCTGTGCCCTGGGGTGGGCGACACTGATGCTGTCAGCGTCTTTCCTGTGTCAGCCTGCCCACCGCCACACCCATCACACCAGATCCACACCCATCCAGATATGGCCTGACACTTCCCTCTGCTGAGCCAGTACTACTACTAATGTGTTTATAAATGACTATAATTTTATTAAATAAATAAATGTGATGAATGAACTGCTTTTGTGTGTATACACTTCATGTATTACATTGAATGCCTTTCAAAAACAAAATCTAAGACGAAAAATAATTCTGACTGATTCTGCTGATTTTTGGGCCAATTGCTAACTTATGGTAGGTCTAAATCACAGAATCTCTGCAAAAGTGAATATATGAAACCTGTATCTACAATATATGTATGAGTTTGTGTGATTTACCTCATTTGAATGGCTGGTATACAGACTTTTGTCTTCCAAACATGGACAAAGTTTAGAAATTTTTGACAGCTTTTCAAGTCATTTGTTGTTTATTGTCATCACTGATGTGTTTGTGTTTGTGGCTCTTCAGGGCCGCCCCTCAGACTGATAAATATGCGGCGCATTCTGTGGTACTCTCATCAGTCACAAAACAGCTCAGGACGCCATTAACCGACCTCACTGCCTGCGAGCGAGCCGTCAACGTGCACGCAGCATAAATCTGCTGTTTTTGACAAAGAAGTTCTAATATATTAATTTTGTTAGGATGATCCAGGTTGTTCTCGGGGGGGGTGGGAGTTAATTCATGTGCTTGCAGTTGTTACCAAGCAGAATCAGTGGTACATTTAGACAGCAATCTGGACGGCAGTCTGCGCCTGCTGTTCTACTGAGTTTAATAACGTGTGAAGCCATGGGTGCAGGTTAGCGAATATATCCCGTTATAGATTCCTAGATTAACCAAAGGAAGAAAGAATTATCACCTAGTCCAGGTGTGAGGGATACAATCATGAGCGAAATGCACTGACTGCCTGAGGTGAAGGTGACAATACTTTCTCCTTTACACTCTTTAGCTCTGTTTCAAAACCCTGTGAGCTGCCTACCTAGGCAGCAGTTTTAGGCATCATTAGGCATGCTGTTTCACAAGGTAAACAGCAACATGTTGCCTTTAAAGATAATTTTGGCTAAACCATAAGGCAGCATGTATGTATTCTTCACAGGTAAGGCAATATCAGAATGTATTGTAATTAAACTTTTTTTTTAATCTAAGATGCTTGATGGTCTACATATTTTATATAAAGTATTCTGAGTTAGTCACTTTTTAATTTAGGATTCTGCATAGAAGATGCCCACCTCTATAATGGCTCCATCAGGTTGTTTCAGGAAGTGTCTGTAATGTTGGCACAGGCCGCTCAAGTGCAGTATGTAGATGGATAGATGGGTGCTGGTCTCACATCCTGTAAGGGGCATGTCCGAAGGTGGTGCCAATCTTACCACAGGCTCCTCCTCCGTCCAGATGTAGACATGCACCGCCACCTATTGAGACACATACACATATACACACTTTGTTAGAGACGACTCAAGTATTTAAACAGTATTCCAATAATAAGTACTAACACAATTTGGTACCTGAGTGACTGTTAATGAAACTCACACATGAAAACTTCCGCAAATGCTCTACAGAGAGTGCATGTGAATGAGTTGGGCATAAGTTTCTGCACACTAAAGACAAACATAGGTGGATTCCAAAATATGTTTTAATTTCATTAGTTTTTTGAAAGAGATTATGGATTATTAAAAAAGGAAAAAAATACATAAAAAGCACAAGGGTGCCATTATTTGTGGCCATGTCTGTAAATGAATGCAGAAACCAGAAAATGCTGAATTTTTTAATTCAGCCTAATGGGTATCAAAATGTGATTCTGTAAATCATGAAATTTTACTGGGTAACGCTAATGCAAAGAAATCAAAAGAGACACTATGACCTCACGTTCATGTAGCTGCATGTGTTTGTGTGTGTGTGTGTGTGTGTGTGTGTGTGTGTGTGTGTGTGTGTGTCCACAAAAGGGGGTGGCCATGTCTGTAAATGAATGCAGAAACCAGAAAATGCTGAATTTTTTAATTCAGCCTAATGGGTATCAAAATGTGATTCTGTAAATCATGAAATTTTACTGGGTAACGCTAATGCAAAGAAATCAAAAGAGACACTATGACCTCACGTTCATGTAGCTGCATGTGTTTGTGTGTGTGTGTGTGTGTGTGTGTGTGTGTGTGTGTGTGTGTGTGTCCAGACCAAAGGGTGTGTCTGAGTGCAACTGCATGCTTGCACGAATGCTTACCCTAACGCAATTACCTGCCCTACCTGCGGCCACAGTTCAGCACTCACTGAGATGAATGCAAACCCGGATAGCTGACAGTAATGGTCTGTAATTTACAGCTGTGCTTGTGAGGTGATGAGCTCAGACTGAGAGACACAGGAATGCAATGTGTCAGGTTTCTGCATGACTCACGCAGCCTCTGACCCTGACACAACACTAACACACACCAGCCTACAATAACCTGCTCCAGCCTAATCCTTAAATGAGGGAAAAGAAAAACAAAGAAACTAGTGGCCCGTATCACTTATTAATACTAGTGTTAAGGGCTATGCTTGGAATAGCATGCTATTTGTACTATTTTTGCACAGTATGCAAATTTTCTTTATGCATGGAATACTCAGAAGACCTAAATTTTACTATAGTCTGCTCAACTTGACCTTGCATTTCCAGCAGGATGAATTAAACCGGAAATGGTATCAACCTCAGCATGCATTCTGTTCACCTTTTCCATGCTTCAGGTCTTACTGTGTACAATGAATTCAAAAGATGATCAAATGATAAAAAATGATCAAAACATGTTCAGACTCTAAAATGACTTTTCTATATATTGTATTTTACATATGCATAATATTGTTTATCATTGCATGCAACATTCTGTTTCACATACTGTACAATTTTTTAACAAATCGCAGTCAGCGTACAATGTATACTACACACTATGCAGTAAAGTGTGCTAGTGTTCCATTCAGAACATAAGCAGAGCATACAAACATACAAATGCAAAACAAAAGAAAAAAATACAAGATGAAAAAAATCAGATGTTGTGATTAAATCAGATCTTAAGTGTCTCAGCAGGTATGATATCATGAGGGATGGCTCTGATCCGTGTATATGGGTCCCTTGTGTGTGTTATACCTGTAATGCACTGCCCTGCTCTATTAGAGGAACACAGGAGACAAGCAGAGCGTGTAACATGCTATATAGGTCATGGATCTCAGACGCATTGGTGTGTGAAGATCACAGCGCCTCTCACCCAACTGGGCCAGCTTCACACTAGTGTCAGCACTGCTGCACACACCCCCTCTGACCTCAAACACACATGCACGCTATACACATACTCATCATTTCTCAAACATATGTGTGAATAGCTGTCACAGCATGTTATGTGCAAAGACTCAACGTTCATTTTAGGTCTGAATTTATTACCATGGTATTGTGGACATGTACCTTCGATTATAATGTAAATACTTTGGTACATGAATATACTTTATAACTACATAATATATCAAAGTACCACAATATTACCTTCTAATTATATCAAAATAATGAATGAAATAAATAAAATGAAATAAATAAATAAATATAAATAAAAAATGGCAGAATTACAACATAAGGTGGAGAGAGTCTTGAATAGCCCTAAAATTAATTATTTACATGTAATTTTATATATTATATATGCACATGTAAGCTGTGACTTTATGTGAGGAAAAATAAAGTTATATGAGAGGGATGATATATATTTTTGGTATGGGTTTTTGTATTTCTATTTGAATGGGTTTTTGGTCAAATGCCTGATGTAAGGTATGTGGTTAACACAAGCTCAAGATATTTTCACATATTATTCTATGATATAAAATAAATCAGTATTACCCATTTTGTGATTTTGTTTAAGCTTTTAATTGTCTTGAAAAAATGCTGTTGCTAACAAGTGGCTATAAGAGGCTGCTGGGGACATTAAACATCATCATGCCTTTTCCTGCTTTTACAGCCTCACTGTTTATAATTGCACTCTTGAAATCTATTCTAACCTCTTAAAGGGGTCATATGATACAATTTCAAGTTTTCCTTTCTCTTTGGAGTGGTACAAGCTGTTCGTGAATAGATAAGATCCCTGAAGTTGCAAAGACTAAAGTCTCAAAACCAAAGCGATATTCTTTATCAAAGTTAAGACTCTGCCACTCCCCCCTAAAACGTCTCGTTCTAACACGCCCCCACATATCTAGGTCACTATGTGGGAATATTTGCATAATGCGCCCAAATGTGCATGCAAAGAAAGAAGGCGTGGTTTCAGTAACCGCAGTTAGTGTTGAAGCAGCATGTCAGGGAGATGCTGTGTGTTTCTAGGCGAAAGCAAAAGCACTTTATTTGGCCTTCCGAAAGTAGATGCATTTAGAAATCTTTAAGATCACTTACAACAGAACAGCAATGCATTTTATGGACGACCGTTTCGTGAACCTAGGAGAAGAGGTAATTCTGACTTTGCTATGACAATCTGGCGCTTCTGAATCAGCGACTGTAAGTATGTTTTGTTTCTAGTTAAATTATTTGCTATTGACTGTTCAAATGCGGAGTTTTCCGCATCGTGTGTGTGTGTGTGTGTGTGTGGCAACATAAATTCAGATTTTGCAGACGTTATGGAAAACGGACAGACAGGCGGGGGTCCAGGAAGTGAAAATACGGACTGGTGCTCCATTCCACTCCAAATGAGCCTGTGTCTGTGCCCAAGCAAATCAGATTACACATCTCCATATTTGTAAAAATGGATAGCCAAAATTTGATAAGTGCATTATTTAAGTACGGGTGCCTTCTCGTGACAACACTAATATGCTGGCCAGTGTGTATGAAAGCTGCTGTTTAATGGAGTAAAAACTGCAGCGCCAAGTCAGAGTCAGATGAGAGCATCTTTTTAAATACTGACATAAAAGGGCCAAATTTATTCAGCGATTTCAAACGGACCCAAATATTCTTGTGTAAAACAAAATGCAACTACTAATTATAATGAAAAAATAAGTACATGTCTAAACATACTTAAAGGGCAAATAAAAAGTCTAATAATAAAATAAAATAGATAAAACCCACAGCTTATAAACATGTAAATATGCAAAGAGAATGCTATACCAAAATGATTGTGATTTTAACAATAAAAGACTGTAAAAATGTTACAGTAAAAACCTGTTAACTGGTTAACATTAAGTTTCCATACTATATTCGGTGAATAAATGAAATTACATTTAAAGGGGTCCTATTATGCTTTTTACTTTTTCAACTTGAATTGGTCTGTAATGTTGCTGTTTGAGCATAAAAAAGATCTGCAAAGTTACAAAGCTCAAAGTTGTTTTTCGAAAAACCAAGTATGAGAGCCTGTTCTAGTACACCATCAAAACAAAATCAAGACTTTGTAAAACAGCATAGTAGGACCACTTTAATGTGATTCTACAGTAAAATACTGTTAAAAATACAGTTTTGGAACTGAAAAAGAAAGTCATTGTATAATTTACAGTGAAAAAAACATAAATTGACACTCCCAGAATTCCCTGCATGACACTTCATATTTGATGTTTTTTTTTTTGTTGAAATAACATGTTTCTTCTTCGTTTTTTCTCATTAGATGTGTACATTAGGGTTTAATCTTACATCTAATGTTGTTAAATTAATGTTTATTGCATTATTTCAGTATCATGTGTGTCAGAGGTGTTGTAATAATGTAAAGTATGTGAAAAATAATGTGTTTTTCGAAAAACCAAGTATGAGAGCCTGTTCTAGTACACCATCAAAACAAAATCAAGACTTTGTAAAACAGCATAGTAGGACCACTTTAATGTGATTCTACAGTAAAATACTGTTAAAAATACAGTTTTGGAACTGAAAAAGAAAGTCATTGTATAATTTACAGTGAAAAAAACATAAATTGACACTCCCAGAATTCCCTGCATGACACTTCATATTTGATGTTTTTTTTTTTGTTGAAATAACATATTTCTTCCTACTTTTTTTTTTCTTATCAGTTATGTACACTAGGGTTTAATCTTACATCTAATGTTGTTAAATTAATGTTTATTCCATTATTTCAGTATTGTGTGTGTCACCATGATGGGGTTTAGTGTTTGTGTGAATGACACTGTGCACCTTCTATATATAAGTATTGCCCTCCCCCAGCTCGTAGAAAAGCTGTTTGTGATAAGCTTTTTCGTTCATCATGTGACTTTCTCATCACCACCAGTTTTTGGTGGTTATCAGTGCAGTACAATGCTTCAAAATAGATATTAGTACTCCAATATTTTGGTTTATTAACATTACATCAGTTAATGAAATACGGTATTTTATTATGAATTTAAGTTAAGTCTGTAAAACCTAAATTGTTGCTACCATATTTTTTAAGGTGAAGTTTTGGCAACCACAGCTGCCGGTATTTTACTGTAAATGTCACAGATTTGTTTTTACAGTGTACGTTGCAGTCTTCCACATCTTTCTTTCATTTTTGAGCAATTGGGCATTTTTTATCAATTATTCCAGCTATTTAAAAAATAAATTATCAGTTTTTATTTTTTTAAATAAAGTTTTGCAGACCTGATAAATGCTCAAATTTACATCAGCACACTCTTGAGCTCCTACTGAGCATTTGATGAATAACAATGTGTAATGCATTTTGCATCTTGAGCAGGCATTGATTTATTTATTTTGCATGATGGAGCATAACCCTTTACTCCCTTTCACCGACCTTCAATCAATGACTTGGCCCCACTTTATATTAAGTGGCCTTAACTACTATGTACTTACATCAAAAACATGTATGTACACAATAAGTGCATTTTACCAAATTATTAATTTAAATGTAAGTACATAGTTGTTAAGGCCACTTAATATAAAGTGGGTCCAATGACTTTATATTGTTCTGTGACACAGTAAACCCTAGTGTGTAAAATGCATTGTAACATGCTTCTGAACAAAAATGTGTTATATTGCACATATACTTATTTATTTAATACCAAATACAATCAATAAATAGTACTATTTTTCCCTAAATTACTGTGCTGCGTATTTTATAAGTTTATTAAAATATGCCTTTGTTAGCTTACCAACATGCTATTGTCTAACTCCATCAAGTGTTAGTCGAGTCATGCCACATTATAAGTGCTATTTGTATGGCATGCAAAGTTGCCATGTATTGTAAAGCATTTCAGGTTTGTCACTCATTATTATTATTGTTATTATTATTGTTATTATTATTATTATTATTATTATTATTATTATTATTATTATCCTTTAAGATGAAGCATTAGACAATAAGGTTTAGTTTTGCTCTTGTATGTTTGTTTGCTTTTTGGACTAATTCACTCACTTCGCTTTCAATCTAGCTCCTCCTCTTGTTTTAGTGCATTGGGATGATAAATAATACAGCATAGGCACATCATAATACATATAATGTTAATATATATTTCAATCTGTTTAACATCTCCAGATCAAGCTTTAATTGTCACAAACAGTAAACACGTCTGTTGAGGGAGTAACATCAAATTCTGAAATTCTTTGCATTTCTCCTCTATCCTAGTTTGCTTCCCAATCTAGTTGTCTAAGAAACCTGGCAGTGTATATTACAAATATTGTTGGATCTTTGGCAAATTGCTTTGTTCCTCCTCTTTTGTAAGTTGCTTTGAATAAAAACTAAATGCATAAATGTAAATTATTCTTTAGCTGTATTTTGTATAACCTATTTAGTTCAAAATCCAAAGCTGTCACTCTAATTGAGAACCTCACTGATTTCGGACTTTATAAATACTGCTCTCATTACATACCGTACACAGTGAATTCCTTTAAATTACGACTAGCTTGTAACTTGGCAAACATACAGATTCAAAGTAACTTAACACAGATTTTTAGCTTTTTCCATCACGAGCACCTCTGCTGTTTTCTTCTTGTATTTTCAAGACAAAACACCACTGACCTTCCTCTACCCACCCTTCTCCCTGAGAGCGGTTTATATATAGTGCCGCTCCACCGCTGGAATCTGCAGCTTCTCAGTTCTGTCCCACTTGGCTTTAATTTACAGTGGGAAAATAATTAGAATCTCACTTTTGCGAAGAGTGGAGTGAAAATGTAAACAATGCTTCCCTGCGGGCGAGTGCTTCATCAAGTTGACAGGTGCATTTGAATGAGCCTGTGTGTGTGTGTGTGGTGTGGCGGACAGCCTGGGTTATTTATGTGGCAGTTGCACATGGCAGACCTGATACAGTATGATGTGATGGGCAGATTACAGCAAAAGATCATGGGAGAGAGTAAGTTGGAGCTGCAGCTGGGGTTTAAACAGTAGGGTGAATGTGGGGCCAGTGAGGGCATCCAGGGGGCAATGATACTGCTATAAAAAAGTCAGAATCATAGTAGGTCTATCTTTAATCTTATCTTTAATAGTTTATAAGTTAGTGTAAATAAGTAGGTAAAGAAAGAAAGATTCCCCTGTGAGAATACGTCCATAACCTGCTGCTCTCTATGCAGAACTGAGATAATATTGCTTCCTTGTGATTTCTCGGAATAGGTTTCTCTGGCTGCATGTTCATAGATGTGCATTACCGCACGCATGGCAGAGCATGTTGTTTGTGTAATTAGGGCAACATGAATCTGCAGTGCTCGAGCATGATTTGGCTGTGGAATGCTTTTAAATCTGCCCTACCGCTCCCACAGACTTGACAAACAACTGCTGAACATCAGAACGGACAAAATGAGTCATCTGAAGATCATTTGTATTGTTTATGTATCGCTTGTTAGCGGTGGACAGTGTGAGCGCTCTTCTGACAGCGCAACTCATTTACCTCAATGGACCCATGATAATGTAACGCCAATCTACGTACGTGTGCTTGACTGAACCCGGGCTGGTAGATAGATTTATAAACTAAACTGGCATGAATGTTTAACTTCAGACTCCAAGCAGAGACAGATAAAGAGGAGATAGTATCTGAGCTCAGGATAATCTGCTCCATGCATCTGCATAATTCACTGTTACTAATCTGCTTTTATACATGCTTAAAAAGCCCATTTAATCCATAAACAACTCCGGAAAGGAAACAGCGACTTGCATGCACTGATGCCTGGAAGTTAAACTTTTTCGAGGTTTGTTTGGAGGGGAGAGAATCAGGGATATTTACACTCATACTAAAAAGGTTTTGCATACACCAATCTGCTGATAAATTTACTTGAGCATCAGCAAAGATACTGGTTAAAAACACCAGAGAGATTCATTTGGGTTTCAATTTATGAATCGGAGCTTCAACAGAACAAAAGATCTCATGAGAAAACTATTTTACAAGGTGTAAGGGTTATGTTTAGTTCAGTTGCTATTTTGTTCCAGTCATGCTGTTTTCTATGTTTCATTTAATTTTAGTTCTTGATTACCCCTTGTTAGTTGCCTCAGTTGCTAATTAGTTTCACCTGTGTCCAATCTAGTTACTTTTGTTTGTTCCCTGTATATATAGTGTTTTAGATGTTTGTCAGCTCCTGTCTTTGACTGATGTGGTTTTTACACACCTGTTATTCCCCTGCGTGTTTTGATTTATTGATTAAAGACTGTTTCTAGTGATCCTTTGTTGTGCTTGTTGACAACCACACCATACCCTGACAGGTGGCAATTCTGTATGAATTTGTACAATGCAACTTGTACAGAAAAGTGTGATGTTTACAACAACTGCAAGCATGAAGGTCCATCTAACCTAACTATTGGTGGGCGAAAGCTGATTGTATAAAAATGTACAAATGAGAATTATCGACCAATTCACTAAAACTTAAAATAGTTACATATTGCTATGAGAATGTTTTGAATATTCTACTCACAAATGTATAAATATATTCATCCATTCAGTCACAGAAAACACTGAAGTGTAACTTCACTTTGTGTCGTAAGAAACTCCATGAGCACTTTGTTAAAGCAATAAGCACTCTAGACTGTGCATTACAGTGTTTTTACTATAGCTACAGGGTGTTTTTAGACACAACACAGAGCAGACCCTGTTAAACCAGTGGGAACAGAAATATGGAAAAAATACACTAAAGTTAATTAAATAATTGCAATTTAATTTATTACTAATAATACTTTAAATAAACAATTATTCTGTACAGTAATATTATTCAAGGCAGGGCTATTATAGCTAACTGAAACTTAAATTAAAACCATTAAAACAAACAAACAAACCAAAACAAATAAATAAATAAATAACTTTTTATTTCAGCTAGTTGTCAAGTATTAAAATATGGAGCCCCTAAAGGGACATGGTGTTCAAAAAAAATACGGGGTGGGAGCAAAAAAACATTTGCGTCCCCTCGCAAAACCAGTTGAGTTCGGACAAACACTTCCGGTTTACTTTACAGCTTGCAGTGGTGCATACAGCTCCGTACATTCACAATGGAGCGGTTCATAGAGTTTTATTTTGAACTTGGACTCAAGTATAAAGAAATAGTCGGTGCTTAGTTCAAGGCATGTTTCTGGCACATTCTAAAATGCTTAATGTGGCTTAATGTACTAAAACACTAAGCACTGCGGAAACTCATCTCGTGGGGTTTGCAGGTTGAGCTCGCGGAGCAGCTAGAGAAACGTATGGATCTTTCAAAGACTCCGGCTGCTAGCTCGAGCATGGCATGGGATCCAGACACTCTTTCATTAGAGTCATCTGATTCCGATTTTCACGCAATTTTGGTTGCGTGAAAGGCCTATGCCCGCCTGCGGCCGACTAGAGGAGCGCTTTTTGGCTGGTCATGATCGTCCCACCCCCAGGAGTCTTCCGTTTCTCCCTGATCTCCACTCAGAGATATCTAAATCCTGAGAGAAACCCTATTCATTCCGGTTAGATCTCTTCCAACAGGCTGATTATGCTAATGTTGAGGGTGTAACCGAGCGTGGATACACGAGGATGCCCCCTGTGGAGGAGACTTTTGTGAGTTATCTTTCCCAAGGTGAGTCATCCTCTTTATAGACTCCTGCCTTGCCATCCAGAGTGCTTCAAACCACCTTGCGCATGAAAGGCAGGGCGTATGTGGCAGTGGGTCAGGCTGTTAGGGTCAGGTGTTACAAGCCTACCAGGCTGACTTGCTGAAGGATTTGGATGAGGGCAAAGATCTGTCTCCTGAGTCGGTTGAGGCGCTGTGCCACACTACAGATCTGGCTCTTCGTGCCACAAAACAGACTGCTGCTGCCATTGGGCGTGCAATGACGGCAATGGTGGCTACAGAGAGGCACCTCTGGATCAACCTAGCAGCATCGGGAAGAAAGAAAGGGACTTTCTTCTCGATGCTCCGCTTTCACCTGCTGGACTTTTTGCCACTTCCGTAGAGGCGGATGTGGACAAGTTCAGGGAGGTGAAAACACAATCAGCTGCTTTCAGGAAGTTAAT
This sequence comes from Sinocyclocheilus anshuiensis, assembly GCF_001515605.1. NCBI lineage: Eukaryota > Metazoa > Chordata > Actinopteri > Cypriniformes > Cyprinidae > Sinocyclocheilus > Sinocyclocheilus anshuiensis. Next base: position 124,698 of record NW_015542530.1, read on the forward strand.
TCCTCGCCGCTCCCAATCTTCCTCTAAGGGGGATGGTCGGTCTAAAGCTGAGGCTCATAGACAAGACCAAAAGTTTATCGTGGCTAATCACGCCCCTTATCCCTCCAGGAGTCAGCAGTGGAAGGCTATCGCTAACAGAGGGAAAAAATAATCTCAGGGAGGTGCTGGGCAAAAGACACGGTGATCGTCAGCATCTCGAGGATGGCACTTCTTAATGATTATTTTCCCTCCCTCTTCGATTCCCCCTTTAGTGTTATGGCCACTGCTTACATGAGGCTCTGATTCTAGACTAATGATGTTATATGTTTTCGTACTTTAGCAAATCATTTACTGATGATCCAGATCTCCCTCATGTGAGCTTCTGGTCAATAACAATAGTGGTTCACTAGCCTCTCTGGGACTGACACTGATTAGGGACCTGCTTAGTATAGCCATCTGAGGGTGGTAATTATCCAGTCATGGTTATGACAGGATGAGTGGCTTTAAACAGCTATCTGAGGTTAGCTGTGTTTTTAGCTTGCTAAGAACATGGCTATCTGAGGATAGCTTTGTGCTAGCTTGGTGATTGCTCCCCTACTTAGGGTGTTTAAGTAGCAGGGCTAGTGTTACTCACATAGCATAGCTATCTGAGGATAGCTGTGTCCCTAACCTGGTGGAGCATGGCATAGTTGCCATTTTGTTCCCCAATGTGTCCACAAGAGGATGCAGTGCGAGTTTTCATTTATTTTCATTTATTTATTTAACCAGGAAGAGACTCACTGAGATTAAAATCTCTTTTCCATGAGTGTCCCGGCCAAGATAGGCAGCCGAGTTTGCATATACAAATAAACAGTGTAGTTACAACATACATTACAAAACCAACATATAACCAGTTAAAAACAATTACACACCATTAAGTTGCTCTCAAGATTACATAATGTAAGGGTTCTTCCATAAATTTTTCAGGAGGCATTCATAGAGTCTTCACATTTCCATTTTATTACCTGCCACACTCATGTACTGGTCACAAAGGTGCAGGAAAAAAATGTGAAAAACCAAAAGAACAGAAAAACTAACTGATACATGAAATATCAGCACATTACTGAGTTCTGGGCTTCAGATGTTTCTCCAGGGATCCCTCACCAGAACTAAATCAGCCATAGAAAAATCACACCCTTTTAACAAACAGATCAAACCATTTTATAATTACAGGGGGTATCAGTACCTCAAACCTCAATGAAAAAGAAATATATAATATATACAAATAAACTCTATAAACATATGAAATTCCATTCACCATGAAGCAATAATAAAATTCAAATGAACAAATAATCCAAACCCATATGGTACCCAAACCTACATTTCCCATAACTCCTAGCAAAGGATATAAAGGACATCAGGAAATGCCGCGCTCTTTTAATAACAAGCCTTTGTTCCATGCTGCAGTCATGGATCCTGGCAGAACCACGGGTAAGATAAACAATCCTTCAAACAATTAAATAAAGAAAACATTAACCCATATCTTGTCTAGTTGTGGTTTTATTCAAATCACTAGCGTGCACTCTAGTAATGAATTGTTGTCTCGCTCTTTGATCTTAATGCGCGCATAAGAGACAACATGCACCACTAACACAAAATGTTTTGGGTAAATAATATTAAAGAGACAACATAAATACATATAAATTTATAAACAAGCAAACAAATAACTAATCCCTTAAACAAACCAAAATTGAACGATTGAAATGAACTAGCCCAATTAGTAAGTGTGGCCTTAGCCATCACATTTCCCCCCACCTATGCATTCTCGCACGGTGAGCGAGAAAGAAAATCGGCTGCTATATTTTCGACCCCCGGACGATGCTTCACTGTAAAGCGGAAGGGTTGCATAGACAAAAACCATCGTGTCAAGCGAGAATTTGTATCTTTCATCCTATTCAACCATTTCAGAGCTTTATGATCCGTTTCGATAACGAAATCTCGGCCGAGCAAATAATATTTCAATGAGTCTAGAGCCCATTTCAAAGCTAAACATTCTTTCTCCACCACAGAATACCTAGTTTCTCTGGGGAATAATTTCCGACTAGAAAGAAGGTAAGAAGGGGCATGCTGGTAAACCACATCCCCGTATTCGAGAATCGGTAAAAATGCAGCGGACACTATTTTTTTCCTCACCTTAAATGGGAAACATGACTTATTTCTAAAGAAAAACCCTAACTTCTTCTTTAATTTTTTTACTCAGATACTTAATATGTGGACCAAAACATAATTTGTTGTCAATAATAATACCCAGATATTTGTACTCTGACACTGAGGTAATTTGGCTCCCCTGAGAAGTTTGAAGGACAACAGAGTTCTCTAAAGAAGTTCTAGAATTTGAAGTTCTAGAATCTAGAATCCTACCCATCTAAGCCTATCTAATAATATGTTGTGATCCACAGTATCGAAGGCCTTTGATAAGTCAATAAAAAGACATGCACAATGTTGTTTATTATCTAATGACTCCACGATATCATTTAAAACTTTTAAGGTGGCTGTAGTAGTACTATGTCCTTTACGGAAACCAGACTGATTATTAGACAAAATGTTATGACCATTTAAATACTGTGTCAACTGTTTACTTACTAGATTTTCCAAAAGTTTTGAGAGAATACAGAGCTTAGATATAGGTCTATAATTATCCATTAAGGAAAGATCACCCCCTTTTGACAGAGGAACAACAAATGCTGATTTCCAGATCTTAGGAATTGTTATTAATGAAAGATTAAAAAGATATGTCAATGAAGGAAAAATAAAATCGAGTTCCCTAGAAGGGGAACATATCGGGTTACACATGTAACCATGGTTCCACGAGAGGGAACGAGATGTTGCATTCCCTTGCCATGGCTTTGGCCTGCTTGTTTCATGTCTCCTTCAGACAACTAAGTTGGTGACGTATGCAGCAGGCACCCTTTAATACCGCCAGGCGCCCGCCAATGATGTCACGGGCTACATGGACGAATAGGATTGGAGTTTTTGCTTTAGACACCGATCCTGTCAGTGGCATTCCCCAATGTGTCCTCAAGAGTACGCAGCATTTCATTCCCTCATGGGGAACCATGGTTACATGCGTAACCCGAGACGTTTTTCTCCCCCATAGAAAACCATTATTAAGAAAATGCTTAAGGTAGGCTAATGGACGAAGACGGTGATATACAAAGACAAATCTGGTATACAGTTTATTAACAAAATATATTACGCACAGGGAAGCAGATAAGCAGATAAGAATCAGTTCTCGTTTATGAATCCTAACTGTGATTGTGTTTTGTGCAATGTTGTCACGATCTGCTACGGTGCGGGAACACGGAGCAAGGAACGAGGAGACCAAGAGTACAGAAACCAAGGAATTTATTCATCTTCACGGGGAATCACACGTAGCACTGTAGACACAAACAATACCGGACGCTGGAGCACACACAGGGAACACTATTTATACACACAGGAGGAGGGGATGACGAGACACACCTGGGAGCAATGAAACATCATGGGAAACACCTGGGACAAATTAAACATGGGAAAGGAAGGCACATGAGGAAAACAACCACAAAACACGGAACAGAGTCTGACATAACGCCCCCCTCCGGAAGGCGTGTCCTCACGCCATATAAGATCCAATGGGGAGGGGGGTTGGGCACTCTGGATGTCCCTCAGGACAGACACGGGACAGTGGGCCTCCAGAGCGGTACCCGTTCGGGGTGCCATGGCGGAGCAGGGGACTCGGGAGGCCAAGGCAGATCTGGGGACTCCGGAGGCCATGGCGGATCTGGGGACTCCAAATTAAACATGAGAAAGGAAGGCACATGAGGAAAACAACCACAAAACACGGAACAGAGTCTGACAAATGTGTGCTTCTTCTTGCATTACTTTGTTGTACAAGCATAAAAATACATTTAAAAGTACTTAAGTGTTGGTAAAAAAAAATGAAAACCGGTTTGGTTCTTCTGTATTAAATCCAGCTTGTTCTAGCTTGTTTTTTTTTTTTAGCCGATAACAATTTACAGGTGAAGATTCTTACAAATCAACTGGATTCAGTTTAGGCTAATTCTTAAAGGGGTCCTATTATGCTTTTTCACTTTTTCAACTTTAGTTAGTCTGTAATGTTGCTGGTGGAGCATAAAAAAAGATCTGCAAAGTTACAAAGCTTAAAGTCCACTTCAAAGGGAGATATTTTATTTAACAGAAAACACTTTTCAAAAACTACAACGAACGACACGTTTGGACTACAATGCATATTTTCCGGGAATGGGACGAGAACTGGTTGGCACTAGAGAAGGGAACGAGTGTTATTACTATGTCGGAGACACGCTAGCTTTCCCAAGGCAGACGAGCTTAAGGTGGTTACTGTCATCCGGGTTTAAATCACGCTCAAATTGATTTGATTTTGACACAATATTTACACTGAAGCTCGCAGGCGGCTATGGTAAGGGGGTTCTAGTACACCCCCAAAACAAAATCAAGACTTTGTAAAAGAGCACAATAGGACCCCTTTAAGAATTTTAGCCAAATAGAATATACTGATTCTTGGGAACAAGGTTTTGATTGGTGAGAACAATCATTAGTTAATATATATATATTTTTTTTTGTTTGTTTTGTTTTATTTATAATGAAAATTATAAACGCAACACTTTTGTTTTTGCCCCCATTTTTTATGAGCTGAACTCAAGGATCTAAGACTTTTTCTATGTACACAAAAGGCCTATTTCTCTCAAATATTGTTCACAAATCTGTCTAAATCTGTGTTAGTGAGCACTTCTCGCATGATTATTGCACAGGTGTGCCTTAGGCTGGCCACAATAAAAGGCCAAAGGCCACTCTGTAGTTTTATCATACAGCACAATGCCACAGATGTCGCAAATTTTGAGGGAGCGTGCAATGTGCAATTTGACTGCAGGAATGTCCACCAGAGCTGTTGCCCATGAATTGAATGTTCATTTCTCTACCATAAGCCGTCTCCAAAGGCGTTTCAGAGAATTTGGCAGTACATCCAACCGGCAGACCACGTGTAACCACACCAGCCCAGGACCTCCACATCCAGCATCTTCACCTCCAAGATCGTCTGAGACCAGCCACCCGGACAGCTGCTGCAACAATCGGTTTGCATAACCAAAGAATTTCTGCACAAA
>NW_015542530.1:131163-147726 GCF_001515605.1 Sinocyclocheilus anshuiensis
ATTGACTGTTGTTTTAGCAATACAATACCTCGGGCTCTGTTGCATCGGAGATACAATCAGTTGAAGTTGTTGCCTGAAAACAAATTAATTTTGTTTGGTCACGGTGGGATAAAATGATATTAAAAACCTGATATTCTCAAAAATCCCTGTTGTGCTGCATCGTTAAACAATGTTCACTGACTTACTGACCAACCAATTTGTTCCTTCTGTTTTACATTATGAGCGAACGAGAGAGAGAGAGAGATTACAGAATCTATATGAGTTTAAACATGTGGACTCAATTTCAAACTCCCAGCTGCAATTGTTTTGACAGCTGACCGTGTGCAATATGTTCGGATAAAATTAAAAGAAACATCCATCTCTGATAGAACCAACGTCCAGCCAGTTATGTGGAAAACAAGCGCTGTATAAAAACAATCATAGTGCTGCCATGTTTTCAGAGCATGTGAGTGAACAAACTCTTGCTCACTTGCTAAGATTGCATTTTTACTGATTACCCATCCATCGTAGAATCCTGACTTAAGCGTGACCATAAAAAAAGCGTTAAATGTGATACAAGCTAAATAAACACAGCAAAACAATAAATTAGCCAAGAACAATCCGAGTGTCTTCCACGCAAATCCAGACTAGTATCTCTCTCCTCCCAAACCATTGTGTGACTGCAACATTTTCACACATTGCTGCCCACCAAAAGCCGTTGACCTTTTCTGCATGGCAGGCGTGTCCCCTCTGCAGTCATGTCATATTGAGCTCTATTGTGTGGCTGTGCCGCTGTAGCCCGGGGCCCTGCAGCCTATGTGCACTGTCCACTAATAGCCTCCTGTAATTGAAGAAGCGGCTTTTAGAACTAATGCAAGCAAACAGGCCAGCAGAGTATAGGGGGTAGGGCTGCAGGTGCCTTCCTGTGACCCTTCCCATATCTGGGCAGATTCTGGACAGCTTCCCCCTTCGTTCCAGTGTTTATGTTCCTGTTTTGGGTGCTTTTCCAGGGCTTTTTCAGGCCCATTGTTGCCTGACAGTGTCTCCGGAGCTTGCCGGTCATGGCCCGCTAGTCAGCTTTTTTAGGTGAGAACTAAAGCTGATAGATTTTAGGAAAAGCCATAAATTGTGTATGCGACTAAGCTGAATATATTTAAAAAATGTAAAACAAATGATTCATTCACTAATTTATTACATTTATTAAACCATTGTGCTAGCGATGTCAAGGTCTTGAGTATGATTCCTAGGAAATGCAGGATAATTTAACAGTGACACTGAAGTACTCAAAATAATCTTCAAAATTCTGCTTACTGTAATGCATATGGAAGTTTTACATTTTTAGTAAATGGATTTGTATTAAATTTGCAGCAATTTAGTAATACAGTGCTTTTAAATTGTAATACTGAAATATAGATTATTGTTTAAATGTTTGGGGTCAGTAAGAATTTGTCATTGTTTTTAAAAGTAGTCTTTGTAAGGCTGCATGTAGTTGTTTCTGTCATATCAAAAATACAACACAATTTAACAGTTTAACAGTTATATTGAAATACACTGAAAATATATTTTATTCCTGTGATGGCAATAAATACATAATTGTGTGTGAATTGCCTATTTCTTAATCAAATTTACATGCAGAAAGAAATATTTGAATAAAAGCTAAATAATAAATATGATGTTATCTGGGTTTTCTGTCTCTTAAATATTACATATAGGTGATAATATTTCATAATATGTATATGTAATATTATTTTTAATAATATATTATCTTTAATAATAATATTTAGCAATATTTATTTGAACAAAGGCAACTGCAGAGCGAGCAAGTTTGGAGCAAGTAATTTTATTAATTTTCTGTCACAGAGTTGGACTAAAGCAACAGCATGAAAAGGTCCCAAGTAACTCTGTCTTAATAATTATAGATGGAGAGACAGAGAGATGAGTGGTGGGGGCACACAGGAAGAGAAGGACAATCTGCTTGTCGTTAGATCTTCAATGTGTGTGTTCTCCATCCTGCGACAGGTTTGGCCCCCTGTCAGTTGTTTTGCAAAGCACCAAGGGTGTTCCCTAAATTCAGCCCGTGGAAAGACATTACTGAGACATGTGGAGACAAATAGCATGACAGAGCGCAAATCTCGATGCGATTCAGTAGCAAAAACATCTCCAGGGCTATCAGCAGCCATTAGCGTAACGTTCTGGTGAATTACGGTGAAGATTACGGCGACACCGGACTCCTCTGTCACTGTCACACAGCCGGTGACAAAACAGTTTGCGTTACCTGCTTAAGCATGGCAGACATTAGCACCTCCCTTCCAGGTACAGTAATCAAGAAGGTGACGGCATGCAATTAATGAGGTCCATCTGCAGCAGTGCCTATACATAATTAATGAGCTCATTATCTGCACATTTTGACTGTAGGCCCCTTCGCTAGACATACACTCTATAGGAGAACAGTTAGAACATAAAGTCTATGCGGGTGTAATCACCTTCATAGAAATGTTTCTCAGAAAAAGACCCACAACATACGATGTAGCCAACCATACTGAATGTGCTTTTTTAAATGCAAGTGCTTATTTTTATTCAGTGGCCGCTGAATGCTAGTATTCAGTACGTGTTAATAATGTAATAATGCTGATCACATGGCCTAGAAGAAAATAAGCCATAATATGAAGTTAATTAAAGAGCAAAAAATCAGATTAGTTTTTTATGATCACCCATGAAACATACAAAATTTGATAACGATAAAACCAGGCCACGTGCAAAATTATTTATTGTAGGTTGTTTTATCGTAGTGCTTGGAAGAAGAAACTTACATTAATGATGAATTACCCATAACAGTTTTACTTTCAGAACGGTTTCTTTATTCTATAAAGAAAAATGTGCTTCATATTACATGGACACTGATTTTAGGTAAAAAAAAATAAATCAAAGTATACTGAATGTTTATTTTACGTTAGTGTCCGAGTAAAAACCAAGTATATCTGCTAGTGACTTTTATTTATTTATTTATTTATTTTGCTGTTCATTTAAATTATTCTGTAATCTGAAAAAAAAGTTATATGTGTAACATGTATAACAATTGTACAAACATTAGAAAAACACTGCTGTCGCTTTTTGAAGTTTTAAATGCTATCAAATAGTCGCAATACATAAAACAAACTGATTTTTTAATGATAATAAATTACATTTATTCCAATGATGATATTTAGTTGATATTTGATGATATTTAATAATGATTCCCTCAGGGCTGTTGGAAACCCTGAGCTGAGGCCAAGACAAAGCATGTCAGTCTCTGCAACACTGTAATATTCATTTAAAATGATCAGCGCATGCATTGGCCACAGGCATTCATACAATCTGCTAAAACTTTCTAAAGTTCCCAAGCATCCGGTGGCTCTATCTGTACCTGTAAATGTTTTCTACGCTCTCTCCACCCTCATTCTCTGCTAATGAAGGCCTCATGGCCTCTTGTTATTAAAATCACACGTCTTTCCGTGATATTAATTGGGTCCATAATAAGTAATGTGCCGGATTCATTATTTAATTGTGAATGAACATTTGGAATACAGTTTCTGAAATCTATTTTTAATGAAAACTACTACATACTGACCTAATCATATCAAGCATATTCTATCTAATTAAGGATGCAAAAAATCATTAGAGTTGCAAAATATTAGTTTCAGCACTGTCTGGCTGCTCTCTCCCCTCCAACATATATGTTTCTACTGTGTTGATAAATAGTTAATGAGGGACAAATGACAAAAATTTGCATGTAGGCAAATTAGCTTAATAGGGATATGTCTTTGCTGAGTTGGGAAAGTGACCCTTTTTGCATAGAGACATTGCCACAATAATTATGAAATAATGGCCTAGACCGTCTTATTTAAATGAAAAATTGTCAGCCTGAATAATGTAAAAATTGTGAAATGCAATAATCCTACATTTGCATCATGCTGGCAAATGTGTTTAATGCGTTAGCATTTTATCAGTTCAATAATGGCAAATTAGGGCCAATATGAGAGAGGAGGTTATGACTGCAGTTCTAGAATAGAGACCATTCTTGTTGAAAAAAAATCTGCAAGTGTGTTTGCTAAAAGTTAGCTTTTTTCTTAATTTCAATCTAAACAACTGAATCCAATTAGTAGCACCTTCATTACTAAAATTTCCACAGCTGTAGCAGTAATTTTTGAATCTAAAACATAAACAAGGTCATTGCAAAGGGCTGCAAAAATAACATGATTTGCAAAGGTCTACGATTTGAGCTAGGAATTGCAGAATTTCTTTTTAATGACTTGTTTGACAGCCAATAAAATTTCTTCATCAAGAGCACTAAAAGAGGAGTTGCCACCCAAGTTGTGAACTCAGAGTGTGTGTGTGTGTGTGTGTGTGTGTCTTCATGCATGCCAATGTTGATTGAGCGGTCTTTATTCTTAATGAAATATTGCTGGAAATTGATTTCCGTGGATTAATCAAGTCAAATTCCTTTTTGGATAATTAGCCCACCAACTAATTAGACTAGCTAAAAACCTCTGTGACAAATTTTTGGCATTCATAAATGTAACTAAAGAAAACAGAATGATTTGAAATAATAATGTTATATCCTTTGATTCCATTTTATGTTAATTATAATGCATATTAGAAAGCTCAGTGAACAGTTCAATGTGACAGTCCATTTCTGAAAAACATCGCAAAGGCTTTCTTACTCACAAATGCTATGAGCCATCAGACAGACATAAATCTTTTGCAGAGGCAATCTGATGGATTAGTATCAACTAGCATTTTGCCCATCTCCTTTAAAACGACCATTAATCCAATTAAGCGCCTGAGACTTGAGTAGAGCTTTGCAACAGTCAAGCGTTATGTGGCAATGCAGCCCATGGCAGCTGGATCACCTTGATGCAAGAAGATATTCTCTCTCGACCAGTGTTCAGTGCTGGTTGTTACCACTATAAACAGGTTAGAACTTCATCAGACTCACCTTGCGTCTCTCTCCATTGAATTACACACAATGTAATTGAGCTCCTGGTTGGAGGCCTCCATGCCATGTGGAAAGAAAAAAGCTCCCTCAGTGCTGTGGAGCTGCTGGTAGATATCCAATAGTCTCCCATCATTGTGAAGTATGTCAAAAGAAGTAGAATATTAGGAAATGTTAAGCAGAATTGTGAATTTATAGCACCAATCTCAAAAAAAAAAAAAAAAAGACAAAAACACACTATGTATTAAATCCTAATTTGTAACATAACATGCATGAACCAATGGCATTTGGTGTTGTTGATGTTAATCTTGGTCTTCTGCTCTTAAAGTTTACTTTTTTTTTAAATGAACACTAGTTTGAATGATATTTGAGAGACCCCAATGAATATCAACATAATTTTCCATCTGTTCCTCACATAATGTTAGAATTTAGCAACTATTAAGGGGTTTCAATGACATGGAGGGCATGTTAAGATGAACTGATGATCAGTAAACTATTTCTTGGTTTGTCACAAAGTTGCAGGAGAGAAGTTCAGAGTTCAAATGGGTTTTATGCCACCTTGTCACATCCTGGTCATTTTTCTGTCAAGGCTGTTAACGTCTGACAAACAGCTCATCTGACCTTTCCAACAGAGTGAAATTCTGATGAGCTTCAGCTCGGCAGAAAAGCAGGCCTGACCCATCAATGTCAACCGGCAGAACAGAAGCGACTCTAGTCTACGACAGAAGGATCACATAACTGAAAAGGTTTGACACATTTGTTAACTAATTCTGGTATTTTCTTCTCCCCTACATTCTACTCAAGTAAAAGCTGGAATGAACAGACATCTTGGACCTCTAGTGGGTCTTAAGCTTCTGAAGCATATCAAATAAAGCCTCCTCTTTCACTCATCATAGAGAAGGTGCATTGAATGTTGGATTCTAAAATCATACGGTAGTGTAGGAGGCTTGTTTGCTTGTGTTTTTGTGGGAAGGCTGTCTCTTCAGATCATACTTAGATCCTAATGTTCTTCAAAGAAGCTGAGCTTATAGAGGTATCTGAATCTCTGTCTGGTGAGGAAGTTGTGAGTCCTATGACCACTACAGTGTGGTTACTGATATTGTGTCTTCAGGTGGCACCTCCTTAGACATCGCTCATAGTCAGCGCATGAAACAACAGCCGTGAAAACACACAGATCGGCTTCTCTTCAAAACACCTTGACCCTCTACCACGGAAAATAGATTATTCTCGCTCAAAAGGGTAATGAGCACTCCAGAAAATAATAATAATAATAATAATAATAACTTGACATAAGCATGCATGAATATATGACGAACACCCATTAATTTATGATCAAAATGAAAAATACTGTTAGAGTACAGAGTACTGTCAGTATTCTATTATATGCTTAGTACGCATATTAATGTAAACTAACATGCATTCAAAATCTTATTTCCACTTTAAATTGATATGTCTTACTGTATGTCAGGGTTTTATAATAAACTATATAATAAAATATAATGTAGAATCATAATGAACTTCAGTATTTGAAATAAAGATACAAATCAATAATTGGCTAAGGTGACTAAGATGACTAACTTTTTTTTTCCTTGTTGAGGAAGTCACGGTAAGGCTATGCAGAGGGACAGTTGATTCATAGTCATGGGGTCAGGTGATCATTGTGTTGGTGGCAGCCCAGGCATGTTTCAAGGGGACCTGGGCACCAGTGGAGGGTCACCAGGTCTTCTGAAATGAGGCCAACTACATGCCAACTACTTTCAATGGAAAGTAGCTAAAGCCTGCATAAAAAGTTATTAAATGTTGCGTCATACGCTAATTAGCACATTCAGGACATTGTTACGTTGTATTTACATTCTGCCTACTGTCAGCACTTTATATTTGTTTGCTTCTCCCCTACTCTCTGTGGTGACATACTGTATTTTAATACAACCAAATTCCCAATAAAACTGTTTTCATTCATAAATATGTATGTTTCTGTTCTCAGAAAATGGGATGAATATGAAATAGTGACTGGAATCCAGACTACTTCTCTACACTAAAATACTAATTTATATTCAAGAAATCTGACAAATCACCATACACATAAGACAAATACTGTGCTGTACTATTTTGGAAGCAGCAACGTTTTTTTTTTTTTTTTCACTGACACAGCGCACAGCCTTAATTGAATGCGTTGTTCCTCTCAGCCACTCACTGAACCGACCTCGGGCTCGCGGGGAAGTACCAACAAGTCACAGAAACTAAATAAGGTTTGTCCAAGAAGGTCCTGGACTTGTTTCAGTTATTCCCTCTCACATCAATGGCTAGTTGACCATTAGCAGTAGCCTTTGCTGGGTGTTCAAGCACAACATTTTGGCCTAGCTGTCTGGCACAGTCAACACAGTCGGCTTCTATGGAGTAAAAAAAAAGTTGCTAAAGGTGCAGTGGTGGCCTAATGATTAGAGAGTCGGACTTGTAACCCAAAGGTCATGGGCTCGAATCTCAGGTCCAGCAGGGATTGTAGGTGGGGGGAGTGAATGACCAGCACTCTCTTCCACCTTCAATACCACGACTGAGGTGAGACCTTTGAGCAAGGCACCGAACCCCCAACTGCTTCCTGGGCGCCGCAACACATAGCTGCCCACTGCTCCGGGTGTGTATTCACGGTGTGTGTGTGTTCATCACACACATAATAATAATCATTATTATAATATAAGTAACAAACTAACTAAGTTGGCAATACTGATGAGGAGGCAATTAGTCAAATGTAAATTCAAGTTTAATTTCATGTTTACACAAATTCCAGGCTGAGGGAATTAAGAACACCATTTGCACTTGCATTAGCAATCATACTTTAGTATGTTTGTATGTTTTATTAACATTATATTTATTAAAGCAAGAAGGTTGCAAGAAGATTGTTTTCAGAAGACTTCCTGATCTTTCGTAGAAGAGATGGTAACATAAAGGCTGAGAGTGATCTCTCTCACTGACTTCCTCACGCCGATTCAACATGTTCAATCGGCTAAAAAGCCGCAGACAGGATCTGACTAGTGTTGATGTTGCGAATTCTGCGAAACATACAGCAAAAACTGACCTGACAGACGACAGCCCGAATTTGGACAGAGGTCAACTTAGTGTGTCATGCCTTAATATGCTTGCAGTAATAACTAATTGTAGAAGTTCTTAATTCTCTAACAGTGTGATTCTGGGATGGTCATAGCAGGCCTATGATGATGACCCTTCTACTCAATTTCAGAACCAGAGATGTCTCCAACTTTGTCATTCCCTGAAAGGTTATTCCAGTAAACCCTATGATTACTCAATAAGCATGTTCATTGCCTTGCAGGAAAAAAAAAAATTGACAGCCTCAACCAGAAGGACTCCAAGGGACATACCTGCTTGTGTTCTCTTTTTAGTCTTGAGTATGAGTATGGAAGGCTGTCCTAAACCTCCACTGTGGACACTCCATGGCCACTCTAGGCCCAAATCTGGATTCCAAACAAATTAAAGTGAGAATTGTCCATTGCTATTCATCAAACATTTCCAGATGTGCTGTCTGGACATAGCTTCAGGTGCACCTAATCATATGCTTTCAGCAGAACTCTGCAGCTCTTCTCTTAACCACCTGCTCAAAATGTGAGCCTGGGCCTGAGACAACAACACTGTGTCAAAGGGTGACAACACTCCAAAAGGAGGCACATCCTATAAGACACATTTTGAGTTCGTATGAGGGTGATTGTGTGTAGTCAGTGTGATCTTAATGGCACTGGACCATTATCAGTAGAGCCTGCTAACATCCAGCAATAACAGTTATAAGTACATTTCATGTCTTCATCTCTATTATAACTTAAGACATCCAAATACATATTAATGACAGGCGTACAAACAGTCCAATAATGTCCTGAGAATGTGGGCTTCATCCAGTTGTTTCATCTAGCTAACAGTTAAAGGACTGTTCCGATGTTAGATAATGCTAGGAATGAGAAACCAAGACACCCCCATAAACCAGTGGTGCTCAGTCCTGCTCCTGGAGATCGACTCCACAGAGTTCAGTTCCAATCCTGCTTTAAAGTGTTTTAGATACCGAACTCTGAAGGTAGAAGCAGGACTGAACGATCCTACCATTAACCATTTGAAATTGTCTATAACAAAATATTCCTGACAAAATTTCAACACAAAGAAATGTAGGCATCAGGAATCAAACAAAGACCCAGGAGATCTAGAACATTCTTGTATCAATCTACCTCTCAACCAATGAGACTTTCAGCCCGAAAGCCTCTCAACCAACCAGATGTTGAAGAGGAGAACAGTTCATTCACTGTTCACTGCTTTAAAACAGACACTTCAGTTGTGCCACTAGTCACATTTATTTCAAAATAACATGTTCACCAATGGTCCCACATCAAATGTCTGATTGTGTTTATATATTTTCCGACAAACAGAATAAAAAAAAATGCACAACATGCTTTTTTCTGCTTTGCAGGGAGTGAACAATTTTGCTTGCTAAAATGTAATTAAAAACGGATAACAGTTCATTCTATCTATACGTGTAGCCTCAGGCATTATTTTAGAAATAGGTCAGGCACTATGTCAGTGCTTCTCTCCACACAGTGAATAGATGCAGATAACCCATAAAAATGCACAAGCCTACTCACAATCAGACTGCTGGCCTACATTCACACAGCACAGCCACTCTTCAGCTTTAACCCACATTACCCGCACCAACCTTGCCATCCTAGAGCCGTGCACTGGCATGAGATATCACCCGCCTCTACGGCTGACACCTAATATCGTCCATCCAGAGTGGGATAAAAACCCAGCCATTGAGAAATAAGGTGAAAGCTCTTTCTCTGATACCATCCTACACTGATTAGTGAAAAATCAGCTTGTTACAGTTTTGGGTCCTTTGTTTTAATTCCAGTTCTTAAAGCTACAGTCTGTGTGATTATATACCTAAATATTCAAAACAGGGATGGTACATGAAAATAAATCCATAAACAGTCGATTCCATAACTATGTCTGACACATGCATTTCATGACTTTTTGGTCCAAAATCAACGGTTTTCCATTTTCGTTAAAATTATTTTGTGCAACATGCTCTTGCCCAGTACCAGCAATTTGAACATTTTTTTTGTATTATAATTGTGCATGATCCTTAGTGGACATTGTTCCAAAACACATCACAATTTAGTTCCTGGCAATATAATCATAAACTCCAATGTTCATTATGTCTGTAATGCATATTAACCCTGTGAAGGTGATTTCAGCTCATCTTCATGTAATTTCTCTGATTATTCATTCTTTAATTTCATGAGAGTATTAAATCAAATTGCATTATATCAACACTTGGCTGTCAGATGATGATAATGAGCAGAAAGCACTTGATAGGGCCTGTTTATGGTGCTTATGTGCTGGTGGACAGGACTTCATTGGCTGGATGTCCCTCAGGGGTTCCCTGTCCAAAAATACACTGCTATAATCTCAGACTCTGAATCGTGTGGACTGCAGTGTTTTGACACTTTTGACACTTCCACCAGGAAGGTCACACACAAACTCTTAAGTTAACAGCAAAAACAACGGCAAAGAGAAAACTGCATTTTGGTTCTTATTGTGAAATTCCATTTCCGAAGATAGACATCATTTATTGCTTGGATGCAGGAGTGCAGGAAAAAAAAAATAAAAATAAATAAAAAATAAAATAAAATATATATATATATATATATATTTTTTTTTTTTTTTTTGTATAAAATTGTCATGCCACGTGTTAGTTTTTAATCCATATTTTATTATTCAGCATTTGTCTATATAATCATACTATTATATTCTGAAATCTATTTCAGAATAGATCCTATGAATGATGATCTTTATGTCTCTACACTTCTGAATGTACAGTGTATTATAATATGTAAACGCCGTTCAACCAAAAATACACCTATAACCCTGAATAATCTTTTCTCTCTACAGTCTGTCTATCCCATCCTTGCCCTCACATTCAGTTTTATTTGTAAAGTGACTTTGCTAAGATAATGTGAAACTTCTATTTACAGTGCAGAAGTGTCCACGTTATTTTAAGTGACTTACCCCCAGGATGGCATCCACAGCGAAGACCGCCAGAGGGTCCAGCACTGTCCACACCACCGCAGCCATGATAAACTTTGACAGGAAGAGAGCGGTGAGCCAAACACTAGCTGACAGCCCCATCTGATCAGGAGCAGCAGTAGCGTAGCTGCATTCAAGGTCAGGGGGCCCAGCAGCACCAGCAGAACCTCCTCCAGGGTAGACAGCAGCGAACCCTGATAGACCAGATTCACCGTGTGCGCACCCAACCCAAATCTGCCCAAAGAGAGACATGATGAGAAGTTGATTTAGCCCACAAAGTAAGATAATCAAGTAATAACAAAGATAAATCTGCATATAACAGTTATTGTGAACTAAAGTAATTCCAAATTATGTGTTGTTGTTAGGCAGGATGTAAAGTAAAATGGAGTTATCTGTTTATAACATATATAGCAATAATGAAAGGGGGAAAAAAGCAAAAATTAAATAAAACTGAAAATCAAACACTGGAAGGGGCGGAATGGTTCTAGATCCTCTTTTAGAGGGGCTTTGACCCCCCTGTCTGTCTAAAACTATAATCACCTATCTGAATGATCAGGCCAGTGCTGCCTCTTAAAAAAAAGTTTATCATATTCAAGTTTTTAAGTCTTGTCATTTTAAACATTCTAGTAATTTAAGCCATTCAAGCACAAGACGGCATGAAAGAGAACGTCCAAGGTTACGTATGTAACCCTAGTTACCTCAGCCTCTTGGTACCCCGGAGGAAACGTGTCACTAACGGGTTCCTCCCCAGAAACTGCTCACCCACATGAGCGTGATGAGCAGCAATAGCAGCCACGTCGACATTTAAAGTGGAGGAGGATAACCCTGTGGCAAATCTCTCTTGCAGAAATTCCAGCACTGGCCCAACAGGGCAATTAACTGGGTCTAACTGAAGGCTGTCACACCATGAAGTGAATAAATGCCACTTAGCAGCGTACGATTTCCTCGTAGTGGGAGCTCTGGACTGGAGGATGGTCTCAACAACCTCAGTTGAGAGACCGGATGCTGTGAGCTGTGCCCCCTCAGGGGCCACACCCAAAGCTTCCACAACTCCGGGCGGGGGAGAAAGATGGTGCCCCCCCAACTGAGAGAGGAGATCCCACCAAACGGGAATCTCCCATGGAGAGTCTTCGAGTAAGGCTACCAGATCCGCAAACCATGGCCGGCCCCACCGGTACGGGGCTACTAATATGAGATCTAATATACTCTTTCCAGAACTCCCGGGAGCAAAGCAATCAGGGGGAAGGCATACAGACGAAGCCTCGGCCACTTCTGTACCATAGCATCCAGCCCCAGTGGAGCTGGATGCGTGAGGGAGAACCACAGGGGACATTGTGAGGTATCTCGAGATGCAAACAAGTCTACCTGGGCTCGACCGAACTTCTTCCAAATCTGCTGCACCACCTCGGTGTGGAGCTTCCATTCCTCGGGCCTCAGCCCCTGCCTCGACAGGATGTCTGATCCCTGACTGAGGTGCCCAGGGATGTACACTTGTACAGTTGATGTGAGAGACCACCGAAGTTTTGTCTGTGCGAACAAGCACATGATGGCCTCTCAGGTCTGGGAGAAATTGCTTCAATGCTCGAAACACGGCCAGCATCTCCAGGCAGTTGATGTGCCACATGAGATGGGGACTTTCCCACAGACCCTGGGCGGAGCGGCCACTCATGACTGCTCCCCAGCCTGTGAGGGAGGCGTTCGTCGTTAGCGTTACGTGACAACATGGAGCCCCCAACACGGGGCCTTGTGACAGGAACCAAGGTTTCTTCCACATATCTAAGGCATGTAAGCATCGCCGCGTGATCTTGATCATGCAAAGCGGGTTACCCCTTGGGGAAAACCCTTTGGTCCTGAGCCACCACTGCAAGGGTCTCATGTACAGCAGGCCAAAAGGTATCACGTTGGATGTACAGTAGGCAAAAAGGTATCTCTATGGACGTAGCTGCCATCAGACCCAGCAGTTTCTGGAACTGCTTCACAGTGAGTGACTGGCCTTCTCTCACTCTCTTGACTGCCGTGAGGATTGACTCGATATGAGCAGGAGACAGACGTGCCTGCATCGTGGTCGAATCCCACACTACGCCCAGTTAAGTGGTCCTCTGTAGTGGAGAAACACACTTTTCTTTGCGTTTAGTCTTAACCCCAACTCTTTCATGTGAGAGAGAACGACATCTCGATCCAGAACCGCTATCTGCTCTGATTGAGCTAGTATCAACCAATCGTCGATGTAATTAAGTATGCGAATGCCCTGGAGTCGCAGAGAAGCCGGAGCAGCATCCACACACTTGGTGAAAGTGCAGGGTGAGCGTGCCAGACTGAACGGAAGAAACCAATATTGGTACGCTTTGCCCCTGAAAGCAAACCTCAGGAACTTCCTGTATTGAGGAAGGATGGATATATGGAAGTATGCGTCCTTCAGATCTATCGTCACAAACCAGTCCTCGGACCTGATTTGAGACACGACCTGTTTGATCGTGATAACCGCATAACCGCACTCATTCAGCCCTATCACATTAGCATAATGGGAAACATCGGGATTGAAGAGGCGGGCAGCGGACAGCTTTTTATGAATCTTGTAGCCTCTTTCTACAGTGTGCAGGACCCAATGAGACACATTTGGCAGAAGCTTCCATGCTGCCAGATGATGTACTAAGGGAACCAGTCTCTCGAGACGGGCCTCTGGTGTATTTAGAGCTGCTAGCTCAGGGCCCTGAAGCGGAGGACCGGCAGGAGACGGCCGATCTAGCTGCTCTAGTGACCTCCTTGGAGGTAGCGAGCCTTTCAGGACCGCTACGTTTCCGGACAGAAGCTGAGAGATACACTCTGGAGATCGATGTGCCCTGAAGCACAGGGGGTGGCAGGGTTAACGGAACAATCTCCTGAGGACACTGAGGAGAGATGGGCACCGTATGCTGAGGTGTAAACCGCTCTTCCCCAGAGGGGCCTGCCCTCAGATGTCCTGACACCCTTATGTCAGGACCTCTTGGCCGAAGCCTTCTTATTGAAAATGACGGTCCTCAGACCCGTCATCTCTTTCGAGGACTTCGACCTGGAGCGCCGCCACCCCTCCTGCTTTTCTTTCTGCTGGGGAGTGCGAGTGGCAACGCTCCGTTTTTGAACTTCACTGTGAGAGGAGCTGGTACACGGCTGGGGCTGATCCCGCTTATCAGCCCCATGAGAGCGGCGAGGGAGAAATCGCTGGAATGCTTGTTTCTTGGCCTCCTGGAACCTGTCGACGACTGTGTTTACAGCGTCGCCGTACAGTCCAGAAGGCAATAGCGGGGCATGCAGGAGAAAGACCCTGTAATTATCGTTTAACTGGGACAGGGTCAGCCACAGATGTTTTCCCATGGCCAACAGGGCTGCCCTCAAACAAGGCAGACTATGGTGGTAAGTCCACAGACTCGTCTCGTTCGGCGCTCGCATCACCCCACTCCTCAGAGGAAGATTACACGAGCGCCGAGCCCTCTCCCAGGGCGGAAGAAACAGTTTCATAACGTGCTTCCGTCCCCTGAGAGTGAGCGCTAGATCTGGCAGGTGAAGAAGAAGAAAAGGACGTGCCCGTCTTCATTCCTTCTGCCAGATCCATCGGCGAACCCCACAATTTAAGGCGCCGCTCTGCCGTGGCAGAGGCGGGACCCAAACCACGGTGAACGCTGGTGAGAGCACCCTCCTCAAACAGTGCTCTTCGGGAGCGGAGCGTCCACATCGAGAGACAAACACAATGCGGACAGTCAGCTCCCTCGAGAGCTGACCGAGTGTGCTCTGCTCCCAAACAAGCAAGGCACAAATTGTGTGTATCCCCACCCGTAATGAAACGAGGGCAGGGAGGAACACACAGCCTGAAACGTTGCTTGGCAGACTCAACATTCTTGCCAGATTTTGCCATTGTATTGCTTAGTACTATGAAAAGGACGTACAACAATAAATATGACGTGACACATATAGATCGCTTACTGAACAACAGAAGCTGCCGCTGTCTCCACCACACGTGCTTTTATACTTCCTGGTCGCTAAATCACGGTGACGTCACCCGGGATTCCCTAGGACGGATTACACACATGTTTCAGAGCGTGGGAACACAGGGATGTTCACAAAGCGTTCTCCGACGCAGCGTGAGTTCCTGAAGGGGAACTCAATGCGGTACTCGCACACTGTGACAAATTGTTTCTGTGTGTGCATATAAAGCCACCTCTCAGACTGGATGCGAGCACCAAATTAAGTTCTCTTCTTGAGCAAATACACACAGAATTATATGTCCAAATGCCCATCTTAATGAATATCAGTGTGAACACATTTGGCTATGTCTTAAGTGAATGTAAACAGTTAAGAAAATATTGGATGTGTGTCAATATAAACAAATCTGTGGATTAGATCTTAAAGTGACAGCAACCACATATACCTTCTGTTTAATATGTTAATAATGTTAATCAATTAACAAAAGAAAAAGAGAGGAATACTCATTGCTATTAACTAAACAACTTCTGTAGCTTTAACAGGTGTTTGTGTATTTACTTCATACAGTAATACAGTTTTCACAAGCACTCTAAAGTACTGTTTATTTAATTACTTTATTTATTTAATTTGTATCTTTGTTCTATTGTATTTATTTGTGCTATTGTTTATATTTAGTTATTTGGTGTATTTTATTATTGACTGCTTACTTGCCTTTAATAATTGAACTTTATATTAGCTAGGCTAGTATTATTATTTGCTTTTATCGTAAACAGGAGTCGAGAACTGTGGAATTCCACTGGTATCCAAACGTTTTGTATTGTAAGGTTACATAGGTCAAAAATAATGAAAGCAATAACTTTACTTATTTATTTAGGCACGGTTAGTGAATGTTTTGGCAGGGCAAGTAAAATATCTGATCTCCTGGCCCAACCAGGCCAGTAGAAAAAAAATCCTTAATGTTGAGTGAGCCCTGAGTGATTTTTATTTTTTTTAGCTAGTTAACAATAATACTTGTTAATAATAACAATATTATGACATATTTTCTGTTCAACCAATAGCCTACATGTGTACCAATTAGAACTTTACTGCAAACTGGTATCATTATATCATTTATAAAATGTTTGTATTGACTTGGTACCAATTTTAGTGGTAGGCTACTTTTGACATACTTTATAGTAATATAGTGGTGCTGATTTACAAAGAGGCAATGGCATCTTGCTACACACTCTCATCAAGGGCTAAGACCCCCAGAGGATGAAATCCTAGAACCGCTCCTGAGCATTCACACCAAAAAAAAAGCAAAAAAAAATAAAAAAGACTTTTTTTTTCCCATAAACTTGCATGTCTTTCCTAATCTACCATCATCTCTCTGTTCATTAATCCCTCTCTAGTGTTACCTGAGAATCTTTTGCACTCTTCATTTCACTTATTCGGCCCATTTCTGCTGTACATGTTCACTACTCCAGCTGTTCTACCATTCTCTCAAGCATTTAAATCGTGTGAAACTTTCCAACACTTACTTTATGTTTATATCTCTTAAAAAAAATAATTTCAAAAAAAAATATATATATATATAC
>NW_015542530.1:148542-159542 GCF_001515605.1 Sinocyclocheilus anshuiensis
ATATATTTAATTATTTATTTTTATTTATTTATTTATTTTTAAGATGATATTTTAAATTAATAATCAAATTTAATTTTGATTCAATTAAAGTCAATTCAACTTGACTCAGTTTTGTTATATTTTATTCAGTCTGAGGTTCAGTTTGATTTGACTCAAGATTCAGCTTGATTCCAATGCTTTCAAGATTCAATTTGATTTGATTTACTTCTATTCTGTATGTGACATAATCAGATCTATAATTGTATTCCATTGTCAAATATGATATGCGCTCTTCGTGTCTGTTTTAGGATGCTTTGCTGTAAATTGTCAACAGATCTAGCCACCTAATGCAACTCACTCTAGCGTTTACAACAGGACCTGTGTTGGTAATGAAGAGATTTTCCACATGCTTGTGGTGCAATAACATCCACAGAACACATGCTGTTTTGTAGACGGGTGGGACTCATTTGGCACTGCAAGGTTGTATGCTGATTTTGCAGTGTGTTTGTGTGTGTGGGAGTGGAGGGGGGTGGTATTTGTGAGAATGCTGGGGGTAATGAAATGTGCGTGGGGTAGAGTGAGAGAGAGATGCTAATGACTGCGAGGCGTGCAAGCGTGTGTGTTTGTGTGCTGTCAGTTTGCAGCTGATCTCTGACCGCTACTGTGGTCACCAGCCCTGTAGAGAAACGCTCGCAGCAGACAAATGGACAGACATGTGGAACATGTCATGAGCCTATGACCCCGGCTCTGTGTTTTCCACTTGTTTCTCCCTCATCTGTCCTTCTCTACATTCCTCTTATCTTCTGTCAGTCGTTTTCCGCGATTTAATGATTGGATTTGTTTGGCAACAACACAACTTGGTCCGTAAGAATATTCACTGAATGACTCCTGGATGATAAATTAAATTAACACCACATGCAAAACAGAACCACGCTGTGGTATCACATAGGGTTTATGATAAAACGCTGTCCACACAATAAGAGAAGATACATTGTTTCCAAATAATGCACACTTAAAGGCTCGTACAACCGCATGATAGAATCAACTAACTTTCCCCTCATGAGGTAAAGTTTAGACAAGCCTTGTGAAAGATTATGCATGTGTGTGTTTGTTTGTTTGCATGCATATAAATGTACACATATGACATACGACAACAGCGCATTAATCACCTGCATGCATATTTGTGCATATGAGTGTGTTTCCAGTGAATTATTGTAAGTAGACATTTGTAAAGGTCAGCATATCCTCTCCTGGAATATTTCTGCATGTATTTGTGTGTTTGGAATAATGATGAGCTTGACACTGTGTGTTTGCGAATGATTGTTCTGTGCGGTGGGTCACATATGTCTCACCTGTTTATGGGGATTTGTTGAGCCTACAGGAAGAGCCACTGGCTACAGTAATGGAGGTGCAGACGGGGAAACCACATTACACTGAACAGGAAAATGGTCAGACTGATCTGAGACAGATGAGGACGTGGATGGCAGGACAAATCGAGCAGTGATGGGAGGAGACGGACTGCCAAACATGTTTTCTCGCCGGTCCCACAACACACAGCGGCAGATCTGAGCTGACTGTTGTGCTGAGATCTGGTGACGACACGCATGCGATTTTGTGAGAGGTGAAAAAAATTTTTTTTTGTGTGTGTGTGTTTTTTTTTTTAATAAACGATATACTAACATGCATTCATTGTGATATGGACAATGTGAAGTGGTAATCATGCATTTCTGAAAAGAGAAAAACAGTTTTAGATATCTAAATATAAGAAGAAAGCATTCCATGTTTGGAAATGTGCATGTAAAATGATTTTTTTTTAAGGTCATACTGAATTTTCTTTCACAATGTTGACCGTATATACAGTATGTACACATATAAAAACTGGAATATTTTGAAATAATACATATTGTTTGCATAATAGGACTAGGTGTTATAATTCCAATATTCAGCTCTATTTAGCCGCACCATAGACCATTATAACAGTTATAATTATTTAAATACAGTTATAATTAATAACTGTTGTCAATTTTAATACATTTTAAAATGTAAATTATTTCTGTGATGGCAAAGCTTAATTTTCAGCAGACATTACTCCAGTCTTTAGGTCACATTATCCTTCAGAAATTATTCTAATATGCTGAATTGGTGCTCCATATACTATTTTTATGGAATATTTGTGGAAACCATGATGCATTTTTTTTTCATGATTCTTTGATGAAGTGAGAGTTTAAAATAACAGCATTTAATTTAAATATTTCTACATTTACATTTATTCATTTAGCAGATGTTTTTGTCCAAAGCAACTTACAAATAAGGAATATATGACAAGCAATTCATCAAAGTTTCAGTGCAATATTCAAGCAATCACAACTGGCTGAAACATGAAATATAACATCTACATCACTATATTCACAACACACTAGACAGAGTTAATGTGTCAGGGACGCATCCCTGTCAAGCCGCATTATGCCACTGTGGCAAATAAATCCTGACTTGCATCCCCTCTCTAATGAATGTATCAATGATATATGAACAGATATATTTTTAGCCGCCTGCACAGACTGGCTTTTCTGGAGAGAATGTCTAATGCAATGTGAAATCTGTTATTGCCACAAAACTGTTTTTTATTGCCATAGCTCCATCTCTTGAGGTTTGCTTTAAAAAAAAAGTGTGACATGAGAGCATGTACTTGAAATGTGAGGCAAAAAGAAGGTAATGTGTTACATTCATCTGTGGTGTTACATTTAGAATGTGTACTATTGTTCACAGTCAGGGTTTGTGATTAGAGCAAATCTCTAATTACACTTTGGCTTTTAACTCATCCCTGAATGTTTGCGCTATGGACATAAGTGATATCTCCAATTATGTGGCTGGATGATGTGCAATTTCCTTTTTTTAATATCTACAGTATAGACCAGATTATCATAGAGAATTTGGGTGGATATATATATATATATATATATATTTTATTTTTTTTTTACTTGGGTCAGTAAGCAACCCAATAGCAATGCACTGAAATTCACACAGAACATCTTGAGGAGCAACGGCAGAAAATTAGCCTATCATATTAAAAATCAATTTTGATTAATCTACTGTTTGTCTGAATTAACAAGGGCTGAAAGCCAATTGTTCATATACTCTTCTCTAATACAGATAATCTGAAAATGACAGGACAACATTATTTACAAATTATTAAGATAAGAGCAGTGTAAAGTGTGGCATACAGAGAAGCAGGTCATGACGTGTGTTGGCAGGATAGACGGGTAGTAGGTTGGGATTGATTTATGGCCTGATGCCTGAGAGGCAAAGCAAAGCAACCCTGGGAACCATCTGTGCCTTCAGTTACAGATTCAAAATCTGGAATCACTTAAAAGCTGGACGGTTTTTTTTTTTGTTTGTTTTTTTTGCAGAATTAAGTTATTTGCTGTCACTTTTTTTTCTGATTTGGACTAAAGACATTATTTTGTAAATGTGCCAGAGCCACTTTCTACCCCTTCCATCAGTGAATACATTGAGTCACATTGTCACAAAGCAAGGCCAGACACAACAGGTAAGTGCAAAACAGGATTGTTTATTGACTGGGTAAGTGGATGACTGGCATAGGTGAGTTAAAGGCAGGTGAATGTCAACACCGTGAATGGTTCCAGGATGCTTATCTGAGTTCTGATGGAGAGGATCGTATGCCGGTTACATTGGAGATCATGGAGCCATTTCCAAGGAGTCATTGGAGGATCATGGGAGGAACAGCAGGTAATTCGTTCTAGGAGAATTTGGCAGAGAGAGTCCAGAGTAGTTCGTAAGAGTGAACGGTAGACTGGACAGTGAGTGACTGTGCTGTGTGTGTATTTGTAGTGTGGCTTGATTGGTGACAGCAGGTGCGGGTGATCAGAACTCAGGTGACTGTGATCGGGTAATTATCCTGGATGGTGACTGAAGTGACTGTGATTAATCCCTGACACACATAAAGTGTTAAAGAAGGAGTAAAATTAAACCAGAGGTGATTTTATAATAATACAAAAAAAGTAAAAGTAAAACCAAATTTAAGGCATCATTACATGTATCCTTCACAGATAAAGAAGTCTCAAAATGGATTACAATATATCTTAATATATATCATTCATGTATGAATGCATTATGTTTTTCATAAGGTGTGCCTTCATTTTATTATAATTATGTGTAATATTTTGTTCGAAACCCCAATTTAAGAGCGCAGCTTTGATGTCAGCTGATCTGAAGCAATGCAGAAATGCAGAAAGACATCAGGCCTCCATTCTGAACGTTAGGAGTTTTCATAGAGAAGAGAACAGCACTACAGACGTAAGAACATTCAAATTTCATATCTCTATACGAACAGCAAAATCTCACATGGCTACACATTTTCATAATGAACTACATGCACCTTTGAAACCGAGCTATATTCAGTGCACAATCACAAATGAAGGTTGTTTGTGATAAGTATGCTACAGCAATCAGCCATTGATAAACATGGACTGTAATTATTTGGTCGCATCAGTCCGGGCCTCAGCGGTATCAGTTAGAGTCACGGTAACTTGATGCTTTAGTGTGTCAATTGAATGTGATGTAACCAAATTTAAATCTTGAAATGCCCCCAGCACATAATAAATAGCCTAATAATCAATACTCATTGTGCAGTTTAAACCAACAGTCCCCAGATGCTGTTAAAAGCAACATTCTCTTTTCCCACAAAGCCACAGATCATTTCAGCGCAATTTGGATATCATTCTCTTTGGCCGCTTGCATCCTGTTTTCCACAAATATTTTACAATACAATGCAGATTTATATCTTGCCTTGTTTTTCCATAATTATCTTCATATCTCAAGCTTTTATAAGAAAGCCCATTTCCACATTTCTGGCAGGGCGAGACGCACATAAATGTGTTTCATTGAGAAAAAGGCAGCAAGAGGAGATTCGGGGTGTAGTAAAAGAGAATTACTGCCACAGAATTAGAATACGGCTCATAATTAGAATAGGAATTTTGCCACTGCCAAATTATCAGAATTATTTGCAGCTGAGAGCAGAGGGGAGATGGGCACTGGGGTACTTTAACCTAATCGAAAGCATGAAAAAAAAAGTGTTCCACTTAATTAGCGGATCTCGTTTGACTAATAGCTAACCGTTCCTTCTTTTAATGCAGTGAAATTCCGACATATGAGAAAAGTGCTTGAGTCTCTATAAAAACAGAAACGTGGAGTATGTGAATGTTTCACACACTGATTCACCCCTCCAGTGTTCTGGCTCTTACGTCCAAACACACTTCCACACCCCATGTATGAAAGGAAGCCGAGTTCAAGCCAGCACAACATGTGTGTGTTTATAGGCTGGTTGTGTCTGTCGGTAGGGAATCTCACATGGTAATGCCCAGACCCACTGAGTCTAATAAACACAGTGGAAACATGAAGTCTGTGAATGCACCTGGGATCCACTGAGAGCGATAAGTGGGCATAAAGCAAAACCTGGGCATAAAGTTTCTTACTTTCATAGCACAAGTTCAATGCTTCCTAGCGCTGCATTGGTGGAATTTAGCAGGCAATCAGTCATCAATTAATCAAGATGTGATCTTGAATATCCGAACTACTGAAATAGGAAAATAAACATAAAGCCTGCCCAGAACCAGAAAATGTCTGTAATTTAACCTGAAATTAGTCAATTAATTTTGCAACAATGGTTTCATGCAACTAGGCCATAAACCACACCTAAGATCAAATAAACACCATAACCAAGAAATGATGTGGAGTGTACATATTTGGATTAACTTAACAAAAAACAGACAAACTTTTAATTCATTAAAGTTACAAATACACCTTAATTATATACAAAATTAAATGTTGTGAAAACATTGAAAAAACAAGGTTCATAAATTACTTTGCATTAAAACAGTGTTATAGTGTTTTTAAGTAATCAAATGTTTACACGACAAATTTTACATACTGTTACAAAATTTACATGAAACAGCAATGTTTATGAAACATTTTGTATACATTTGTGTGTCCTACCAGCCACAGCCACCTTCTATTATTAAATTTGATATCATGATCGACTTATAAATTTGATAATGGTACAGTTACTTTTGGAGTATATAATATTTGCTATATTAAAATACTTATCTGATGTATCTGTTAGTGGTTTATGAAGGAATATAAAATACCTCATCTCCCCTCCTGCTGGTAGTTGTGTGTGCTTTATTTATGATGCTATCTCAAATTCACCGCTCTCCAAAAATGTGCTACATTTCTTTATTATATCCAGTCACACAGTGTTTATACAATGCAAGCATTTATTCATTCATTTTGATCTGCCATGCTAATCTGCTAACTAAAGCCACTCAATGAAACCTCCACTCAACACACAGAAAAGATATGGTCTCTTATTCAAACATAGAACCATGTGCCCTTAAACCCGAGAGCAGTCACCCAACAGAAGCCTCAACACAAATGCATAAGACAGGACAGGAAGGACATTCAGAGGGATGTCAGAATGCCACAAAAAAAAAAAATGCAGGTTTTGACCCACTATTCACTGAATAAATCTGTACAGACCGCTGTCGCTGCAAATCCTGCTCCATATTACCAAATCCAAACCCACTGCGGCCCACAAGAACATCAGAAAACATGAACAACTCCAGCACCAAGATATTTTCAGATATAGTGGCCACAAAATGTATATGGAGGCTTAGATCACACTAAAAATGTCTGAATGTTATTGCAAAATATCAAAACAAGTGTCATGTATTTTAATGGAATATAGCACAGGCACACATTGCAGGCTAAATATTTCATTAAAAAAGGTTTATTAGGTTTGAAATGATAAAAAAATAATAATAATACACTTACTATTTAAAAAAAAAAGTATTCTGACACTTTACTGAAACAAAATTATAATAAAACTGTACATCACTTTTTATCATTTATACATTTAGATTTTTTATGAATTTATCATTTTTAGAATATTTGTAATTAAAACCCTTATAGCTACAGAATCTTCTCAGACTCTTGAGGTTGTTCTATTTCTTGTTTTATGTTTCTTTATTTAAAAAGAAACGAAAATGCATTACAATTTGTTACATACACACATCTAAATACAGCTGATCATGTAAATAACTCAGAATATTACTGGGAAAACAAATCCTTATAGCCTAATTATAGATAAAAATCAAGCATCAGCTAAGAGAAACTTGTCAAATCCACATTAGGCAATCATTAGTCAATCAAGTGTACAGACCTGAGTATGAGAAACTAAAGAACTGAACCACCTAAACTGGGCTCTCAAAGAACTGACAGCTCTATCACACTTTGCATCATGGGTAATTCAAACAGTGATAAAATCTGCTGTCAGCTAACCACTTCATAGGACCAGATATATTCATTTATTTACACAGGCAAGAAAAACTACTATAAAACTGTACTGCATGTTTTTGCTGGCACTAAAATTTCCCTCTTTTTAATGCTCTGCATTGCAAACGTGATTCAGATACATCTGTTTATTTTTGGATACAATTTTAGGGAAAACAATTATATATTAATCTGACTTGTCTAGTTGTTTATTACTGCAGCAATCTCCTGAGACTTTCAGAACATGTTGTTGGAAGTCTAACACTGACTATTCAGTCCATGGCCTTATATTCAGATGGACACGCACTTGAAACTAGGGCTATGGGAAAATACACAACACAAACACACCACGATTAAGCCGCCCACCATACCACGACCGGTCAGCCGCTCTCAGGCCAACAGCTCGTCAGATTTGACAGTTCTGATTTTCACGAAGTCAGAGGGCATCTATACAAACCTGGTCATGAAGTAGCGTGTGTGTGTGTGTGTGTGTGTGTGTGTGTGTGCGTGTGTGTGTGTTCTGATGGTTTCCAGGAGCTTCCTAGCACAGGAAAGGGCCCATCAGCCCCTGAGGTGACTCTACACACCTCCAGACAAAACTACCATCAGTATTACATCAGAATTGATTGACCTGTGACTCGAAGACAGAGGAACGTGGGATGTGAAACTTCAGGCATGCTCTGCTTGCACATGGCTAGCTCGGTGCTCACAACGAACAGTGCCTTAAGATAATTACTCATATCTAGATCTGCATACATAACAAAAATGACAGGGGTTGATATTTGTGAAATGTTGAAATATTTAATTAAAGTGAATCGTAAATGCCATTTGAAACCTATTTTACTTCCATAATCTATACCACCTGCAACTAGGGTTGCCAACTTCAGAAAAGGAAAATAAAGGACAATCATGTTTTTTCATAGAAAATAAGGGACACACACACACGTGTACCTACAATAGTGAAAGACGACTTCCCTTATTGATCATGTCTTCCCTCAGGTAGACTGCATGTTTTCTTGCGTAGCTGAATGTTGGAATCATGAAAAATAATCACGTTGTTTGCATTAGCCAAAACTGATTTGCTGAAGTCAAAATGCGGATGACGAGGGGAATGGACTATATGCACGGTTACTTCCTGGTTTTAGATAAGCCAGCTCAGTAATTTCCGGTCAACTGTAAAAATCAGCTGTGCTATAAGGGGAGCACCCTTTCTGTACATAATCCATTCACAATTTTAAGAAAAGTTTTGTTTGTACTGTATCTAGGTGGTCATACGACATATGCCTTAAATACGGGACAAACTGCATTTCGTATGGCTTTCATACTGAACACTTCTTTGATGCTTTAAATACGGGATGATTCTGTATTATACGTAATGGTTGGCAACTCTACCTGCAACCAACCAGCAAGTAACAAATCATGCTAAACTAAAGGCCATTGGCTATTTAAAAGCTTCTTGTTTCAAAACGAAATATGTTAACCCTGTTGAAAAAGAAGTGTACTTATGAACTTGAAGTGTACTTCAAATGTTAAAATTATAAAACTGTATGTGCAGACAATATAATATTAATAAAAGTGCACTTAAGTGTAAGTACACTTTCATGACGTTTTTTTTTTTTTAAGTGCACTTTGTAATAATTTCAGATTAAAAGTTTTACTTGAAAATACATTTTAAAACATTATTTGAATAAATAAGTATTATTTTGATGTGTTGACTAACATACTAAACCACATGTAAAGTGACTGATTATAATTCTGTAGTGTTATTCAACATTATATTTAAAGTTAATATACTTAATTGCAACTTAATCACTACAAATGAAAAATTACATTTGTACATTTTAGTACATTTTAGTTTACCACGAATGCTTGTCTGTATTCGGCAGTACACTTGAACCATATTTCAAAGACAATAGAAGTAATTATGAAATAGAAAAAAAAAAAACACTCTAAACGTCAGCTAACTGCATATAATAATAATGAATATGCAGTTAAGTGCCCGAAAACATTAAATTCTGTTTGCACTCAATAATATTATTTCAAAGTTTTAAAGTATATTTTTTTCGTAATAAGTATTATTTTTAAAAGTATGCTAAAGTATACATTTTTTCACAAGAGAACACTGGAAAGAAATTGTTTAATAGAAAATAACAGCCATATTCAGCTGCAGTGTGTATGTACTCAATGAGAGAAGGTAAAGAGACAGCAGAAAATTGGAACAAAAAAAAAAAAGGAATCCATTGTGAAAGGATGGAAAGGAGTTTTGTGAAAGGAGATGGTAACGATTGTACAGATTTTGGAAGCATCGCTCATCCTCAGGAGGAAACACAGACGCCTCATCTTTCTCTTTTTAGGACAGGAAAAGTCATAGATATAATTGATATGAGATTTGGGGGGTATATTCCAGTGTAATTAGAGTATTGATAATTGGGTTAATTAGATATAATTGTTGTGTGAGACTGAGTTTGATTAAAACAGGTTTCCCCAAAACGAGAAAAGAGGGAAAATATTTAGTTGACAGGATGACATTGGTGCAACATAAATATGCACAGTAATTAATGAACAAACACTTGCATGCAGTGGAAATGACTGCAAAGTTAAACACACAAATGCAGATAAAAATACTCACTGTCCCGCTCACTGAGACAGGAATCTTTGACAAGAATTATCTGCAGAGAAACTGCAGAACTATATCTCAAGGCAACATTCGAAGGAAATATTCAAAGGAAAAAACAAGACAGAAACTTCTGTCACAGTATAAATAAGTCATTAACAATAGCTGCCTTGCTGTAGGCAGACCTCTTCTAAAGCAGCATCCCTACCAACATGAAACATCGCAAGTGACCGATTTGATATGATCAACATAGGTAGCAACATCACAGAAAACATATATAGTACTCCTCGCAAGAGACTTGAAAAGTAATTCCAGTAGACTTTGATGTCTGCATGTTGCTAATCTAATAATTCAATACTGTATTAAGTATAAAAACAACACACAGAAAAATAAAAATAAAAAAAAAAGGTAAATGGCCAATGTTTAATGAGACTGGAATTTATAGCACTAAATGAAAAACAAGTATATTTATAATCAACATTTCCCTCAACTGTGTCCACCATTTTGACATTATGTATTCTGGGATTGCTGTATGTGAGTGTTGGAAAAATGTGACTATGCCTAGATTTTAGCCAGACACCATATTCACATATTTTCTTGGTTAGTGTCCGACTAGCATTTGTCATTTTATTTTCTCATCTGTATCTGAAAAAAGACGACAAACAAACTACCACATAAAATAAGGTGGAAGGTACAATACT
Organism: Sinocyclocheilus anshuiensis; assembly: GCF_001515605.1. NCBI lineage: Eukaryota > Metazoa > Chordata > Actinopteri > Cypriniformes > Cyprinidae > Sinocyclocheilus > Sinocyclocheilus anshuiensis. The sequence goes on from NW_015542530.1 coordinate 159,184, forward strand.
TTTTGTCATACTTTCTCATTCTGAAATGAGAGCACACTTATCAATATTTGTGCTTTGATGCATTTTGTTTGCTCTTTGAAATTGTAATGTATGGTTTAAGGTTATTACTCTGGCAAAGGTGTTTGATATGTAAATCTGGGGGAGGATCAAATGAGAGGAGGATAATAGAACTCAAAGAGAAAGAACAAGAGCAGCTCTGCCCATTCAGATAAACAGCTCTCTGAGCGATACCCAGCATCCCCTGGTCCCAGTTTACTGAATACCACAAGCCTTGAGACACGAGTTTTTGTCTGTGCTGTGTTTTTGTCTGAGGCATTTTTTACTTTTACACTGTGTCTACATCACGTGAGCGTTATACT
>NW_015542530.1:159582-162755 GCF_001515605.1 Sinocyclocheilus anshuiensis
TTTTTACATGCATTACCTGCCAGGGCACGTCTCTGACAATGTGGTAAATATATTAATCAACAAGCTAATAATCAAGTAATACTTTACATATATAATCAGACTAATGTTTCATAATGTACAATTTATTTAGTAATACAGCAGGCTCAGCCCTTTTTGTTTGGAGTTTTAGTCGGCACACATTGTACTTTCAAAGGTCATACAAGCGGGCTGAGCACCAACTCATACGGATTTTCCATGCAAACAAATCAGACAGCAGTTATCAATAAACTCTTGGCTGTGAACTGTCAACACTGCCTGAGCCGCATGCATTTCACAGTAGAAAAAAAAAATATTCAAATGCAACATCAGAGTCTCTGCTGATTCTCTAGATGGCAGTAATATGCCTCACTCATTCACATATCACATCAAACTGTGCATGAAGACAGCATGATATCACGTGAGAGAGGGAGGTTATGTCTGATCTGTCACGATCAGGTACATTCAGATAATTCTTCAAATTCAGTTTTGAATAATCTTGCAAAATGAAACTTCTTCAATCTGTTTCATGTTCAAACATTTACAGCATGTCCTGTGACTTGCTATAAATGGGCTTGATCAACATTCTGGTGTTTTTCTCCATAATGACAGCAGTATTGGGAACAGTGATTCTTTGATATGAAAACTGCACATAAATACCAGATACATTTAAAACAGGATGGATTAAGTAAAGCAAATTTCCTTTTTTTTAATACTTTACTGTAGAATGATAGTCTGGGCAGTCTTGGACAAAGCCAAAATTGAGAAATTATAGAAAATGTAACCTTTTAAAAATGAGCAAAGAAGCTATTAGAGACAATAAAAAGCATAAAGCTATTAAAACCTTCAATTATGATTGCACTATTTAAAGCATGTATTGTTTAAAACCAAAAGTCATACAAAAAATAATAAAATAAATTAATAATAATAATAATAATAATACACATATATTTAAACATGATTAATTACAATTATGTTGTTGATCTGCATGCCAAAATCTAAATCTAATCAAAATCTAATTAGTAATCAACTGGCAGCTCAGGGTTATTTTAAAATCATCCTAGGAGGCAGAAAAGTTCCCTTCATTGAAGAATCACCCATGTACACACACATATACACATGCACAAATGTTTACACCCTAATGATGGTGTAACTGAGTTTGCATCCAGTGAAATGAATCAAAGAGGTTTCTCTAAAGTCAATATGATCTCCACAGGATTGGTTGTGTAAGAACCGTGAGAATTTTTATAAATTGTGATTTGCATTTCAAAACAGTATTTATAAACAAAGAAACACAATTCTTGTTGAGAAACTGAACTGTATTTCAGATGGCTTACATGAAATAAAGTGGGGCTAAACTCTGCCCGTCGATGTTTGGCATTATGCTTTGAGTTAGCAGTTGTGCTCTAGCCCTCTCTTCTCTGATGTGTGGCCTGAGTTTCATTTGATTTCCTCTCATACTTACAGCAGCACAGCTTCTGATCTTGTTTAATACTAGTCCAGCGGCAACAAATTACCAATTTTCAGAAATGATCAGAGGTAGGCAGCTCTAAATCCTATAAAATGAGTCGCTCTTTCTTTATTCTCAGAGAAAAATACAGCGTTGGCAATAATTCGGGCAAAATCTAAATAAAAACACACCTCAATTTTTTCCCTCTGTGGATTTAGGCGAGCGGCTTTCATCACAGGCACGTGCAGTGAAATTTAGGTAAGTGTCTTGTGAAATGCAATTTGACGAGGCCGTTTATAAGATTTGTTCGGTGCTGCTGTTTGTGTCTGTGTGTTTTCACTCCTGTTTTCTCATTAATATCAAATGCTGTAAGCCACAATAAAACGGAGAAAACACTCATTCGTAGGCCTGCTCGTGCACATTGCATCACTAGAGAAAAAGCAATTATCCACAGCGCAAGGTTTTATGTGTTGCCGATGTTAACGTTACCTTGATCCTTTCAATAAAAACACACATTGAGCCTGACAATAAAGCAACATTCATATTGCGGACAGCGACATTCATATTCAGCCTCAAATAAATCATGCAAGTTGATGTGTGTTAATATAAGCACTGAGAAAAAGCTGCAGTGTTATAGGGTCACAACTCAACAATAACAATTTTCAAAAAATATTGGAAAATTAGGTGATGTGATTTATATATAATCTTAGTATAAAAGATGATATATTCAAAATATTGTGTGTGTGTGTGTGTCTGTTATATGAAGGCCTTTAATGTTTATCCACACACTGCCACACAATATTCAGAATAGCACACTACAGTATAATGTGGTCAGTATACCCACATTATGTTTATGCATAAAATTCCCCAATAACCTAACACATTTCCCAAAACACAATACTTTTCAGTATATATATAAATATATATATATATATATATTGACATTTTTTGTTTAAATGTTTATTATGGCATAATCCGTGCTGTTCTGCATGTGTAGTATGCAGTAAGTATGCTTGTATTCCATTCTGAACATAACGTCTCTAGGTTACGTATGTAACCATGGTTCCCCGAGGGAATGAGACACTGCATCGAGATTCGCTTTGGGAACGCCCTTGCGTGACCGCGTTCTGAAGCACGTGTCAAATCAGTCCAATGGAGCAGCGAGACGTCACAAGTGGGGTGACGTAAGCACCAGAAAGTATAAAAGCGCATCCGGCAGCGCGCAAACCAGCTTCGATGAAGTAGCGTCTGCAGGGAGTATGGCAAAGAGACGCAGCGTCTCGTTCCCTCGGGGAACCATGGTTACATACGTAACCTAGAGACGTTCCCCTTCAGGAACTCGAGCTGCGTAGAGATTCGCTTTGGGAACGAGAATACCCACTGCGCCATACTACCAAGTCCCTGCCTGTGTGTGTATCTTATGAGCACATCACGAAGAGAGAACTTGGGAACCTGGGGTAGATGCCAGGTCTAGGTTGTAAAAGCGGACAAAAGTGTGCGGAGAGGACAAGCCCGCCGCAGCACAAATGTCCTGCAAGGCCACACCCAAGTTGAAAGCCTTGGAGGCCGCCATACTCCTGGTTGAGTGCGCTCTGACCCCCATAGGCGACGGGAGGCCAGAGCACTCGTAAGCTAGTGAGATGGCCTCGACCACCCACCTACTCATAGTCTGCTTGGTCGCCGGAGATCCTTTCTTTGGCGGACCAAA
>NW_015542530.1:163370-177040 GCF_001515605.1 Sinocyclocheilus anshuiensis
AGGTAAACTGCTCTGAGTGAGGAGGAGTTTTCCCTGAGCCCAAAGGAGGATCTGGTGCACCAGCCTGTATAGGGGTGCAGAACCCCACTGCCGGTTGATGTAGGAGACATTGTTTGTGCAATGTGTTGTCTGTGTGGACAAGCACATGATGACCCCTCAGGTCTGGAAGGAAGTGTTTCAGTACATGAAATGCGGCCAGCATCTCCAGACAATTTATGTGCTGTGTGAGATGGGTCTTTCCACAGACCCAGGGCAGAGCGGGCACTCATGACCACTCCCCAGCCCGTAAGAGAGATATCCGTCATTAGCATTACACGATGACAAGGAGCCCCAGACGTCAGGCCTTGAGACAGGAATCAAGGTTTCCTCCACATGTCTAAGGCACGTAAGCATCGCTGCATGACCTTGATCATGTGAAGCGGATTTCCTCTTGGGGAAAACCGTTTGGTCCTGAGCCACCACTGCAAATGTTTCATGTACAGCAGGCCAAAAGGGATCAAGTTGTGACTGGCCTTCCCTCACTCTCCTTACGGCTGTGAGAATCGATTCGATATGAGCAGGAGACAGACCTGCCTGCACCATTGTTGAATCCCACACCATGCCCATATAAGTGGTTCACTGTAGTAGAGAATACTTTTCTTTGTGTTTAGCCTTAACCCCAGCTCTTTCATATGGGCGAGGACGACATCTTGATGCCGAGCCGCCATCTGCTCCGATTGAGCTAGAATCAACCAATTGACGATGTAGTTTGAGTTAGAGTATGCGGATGCCATGGAGTCGGAGCGGAGCCAGACCAGCATCCACACACTTGAAAGTGTGGGGTAAGAGTGACAGGCCAAAGGGAATAACCCAATACTGGTATGCCTCAGGAACTTCCTGTGTTGAGGAAGGATGGATATGTGGAAGTATGCGTCCTTGAGATCTATCGTGACAAACTAGTCCTTGGACCGGATTTGAGACATGATCTGCTTGATAGTTAGAATCTTGAACCGAAGGCATTTGATAGTAGTAATAGTTGAAGTAACAGCTGTAGAACCCAGACTCTCGAAAGAGAGGAGGAACACGTTCTATGGCCTCCTTCTTCAAGAGAGTGTCTATTTCTCGTTCTATTACCAGAGCCTGCTCTGAGCTCACTAGTGTGGGAATTTTCTACAGTCTGCAGGACCCATTGTGAGAAATTTGGCAAAAGTTTCCAAGCTGCCAGAAAGTCTACTAAGGGAACCAGCCTCTCGAGGATGGCCTCTGGTGTGGCTAGAGGAGTCACTTCGGTGCCCTGAATTGGATGACCAGCAGGGAACGACCAACCTGACAACTCTAGTGCCCTTACTTGAGGGGACGAGCATTCCCGTGCCGTACCGTTTCCGGGTGGCAGCTAGGAAGTTCACTCGTTGGAGCTCACTGAGCCTAGAAGCACCGTAGAAGGCAGGGTTGGCAGAGTGGCTCCCTGAGGGCACTGAGGATAATCGGGCACCTTATTCTCAGGTGTGTACCTCTCCTCCCCAGGGGGGTCTGCCCTCAGGGCCCTGACACTCATGGCCGAGTGGTCCTGACGCTCATGGCCTTTTTAGACAGAATAACAGAATAATGAGGAGTTTGACGGCTGGGTCTGCTCCCGCTCAGCAGCCCCGGGGACCTTGGAACAGCGAGGGAGGAAGTGGTGGAATGCCGCTGCTTGCTTTCTCGCCTCCTGAAACCTCTCGACGACATTGTTAACTGCGTCGCCGAAAAAGCCAGAGGGCGAAAGCGAGGCGTCTAGGAGGAAGAATCTGTCCTTATCTTGCATATCGGACAGATTAAACCACAGCTGCCGCTCCGTGGCCACCATTGCTGCCAATGATCGGCCGATAGCTCTGGCCGTTTCTTTGGTGGCCCGGAGGGACAAATCTGTGGTCCGACACAGTTCAGCTACCACGTCGGATTCCCCCTCCTCCCTGTCATCCAGGTCCTTGAGCAGGTCAGCCTGGTACGCTTGTAACACCGCCTAGACCCAATCCCCTCACACCTCCTCCAAGCAATCTCTCCTACACTCTTACCACCACTCACACACATCATCAATACATCTCTCCTCACAGGCACCTTCCCCACTGCATTCAAGCAGGCTCGGATAACCCTACCTCCTCGGAGGAAGATAGATGAAGTGCCTGGCTCTCTCTCCGGGGGGAAGAAACCGCAGCGCAGGCTTCCGAACCCTGAGAGAGAGCCGCGGATCTAGCGGGTGAGGACCGAGAAAAGGACGAGCCTGTCTCGAATCCCTCCGCTAAATCCACTTGCGATCCCCATGACAACAGTCTGCGCTGTGCCTCGGCAACAGCGGGACCGCTGCCAGCGGGATCGCGAGCCTGGCCGCTCTCATCAAACACGGCCAGGCGAGAGCGGAGCGTGTGCAGCGAGAGTAACTCGCAGTCATGACAATCAGCCCGCTCAAGAGCTGACCGTGCATGCTCCGCTCCCAAACAAACGACACACAAATCGTGTGTATCCCCCGCCGTCAGATATCGTGGGCAGGGAGGAACACAGTGTTTGTAATGCCGTTCGCTCGCCATAGACTTTTTCATGATTGTTTATATATATATATGCTTGTGTGGACAGACAACAGTAAATAGACAGACACATACACAAGCGAATCTCGACGCAGCTTGAGTTCCTGAAGGGGAACCATATATTCTCATAGACATGAAACTGGCCTTGAGAAATGACACATACCTCACAGAGAAGGTAAACTGGTCCAGCTGATCTTTAGGGAGAGGTTTGAGGTTTCTCTTGATTATCTTATTTCTGCCTGCCGCTCTGATCGGAGAGGCACATGTGCATGTCATTTGTAATCATAGCAGGAAACAGTTGCAGTGATTTATCTTGGGAATACAAAGACAGCAGCACACTTCACCCTGACATCATCTCTCAAACACACACACACACACACACACACAACCAGTACAGGAAATGAATGGCATTCACATTATAGACAACATCTAATCAAAGTTATCGGAAAGACAGAGATGGGATGAAATGAAAAGAAAGGCAGTCACAAAAAAATTTACAAAAACAAGAAACAATATGTTTAAAACAACACACCTGGCATACTCAAACTACTGGATTCAAATTTATAAAGCCATTAAGAGTCAAAAATCTATTTAAAAAAGGAGGTATGTTTCCAACACAAAGGATATCCCAAAAGAGAGGCATCATATTAATTCTGTCTCCAGATATTGTTTGTCCATTTATTGCAAAGCAAAGCAAAGCAAAGCAAAGCAGAGCAAAGAAAAGAAAAGAAAAGAAAAGAAAAGAAAAGAAAAGAAAAGACAACATGGCAACATTCGGGAGAAATGTTGGTTAAAAATAGTACTAATAGTATAAATAGTAACACATTCCATTCTGAAAAAAAAATATCTGCAAAAATAGTTCAGTACAATTAACTTTTTTTTTTTTTCCAATACTTATGTGATTTGTTTATTTGTTTTAATTTATTTTATTTGTGTATTTTTTGCTTATTAGAGCTTATGGTGTTGTTAGCTTAGCAACATGCTAACAAAAAATATTCACTTGAGTTGAGTCACTCATGGTAAAGTGTACAGTATGCCTAATTTATATAAATTATGAGGTTCCATTTGACTTAAAAGGTAGGTAGCTCTCTAGGCTGTTGAACAGAGCTTTGTGGCTGCTGTGTAGACTTTGGAAGACAGTTCATATCATTTATATTTAATTTATGAAGGGCTGCCCTACAGTCACAAGAATTACTGCATGCAATGAAATCAAAGCAATATATTCAAAGAATAAATGTGAAATATGAACTGGCAACAAACACAGAGTTCTTCTTCTTTAAAAATGTATATAATATAATACTCCATCCGACAACATATTCTGCCACAGAACCTCTTCAGACTGTCCTGTTGAAAACCTGAGGACAACAATATGAAAGCTGCTCTTTTTTTTCTTTTTTTTTTTACATATACAATCGTCCTACTATTTGACAAATATCAGCAAAATATGTGTCAGGTTTTTCTTTGAGTCAGGGGAACTAGCCAATCAGAAACACTCTGCCTGTCAATCATTTTGCACATATGCTTTTGAAGAGTGTTTTGAGGAGCATGTGGTTGGAATTAGAAAAATAGCAGAAGTTAGCCAAACAGCTGAAATCACTTAAAGCACAAAAGAGCCATATGCAATAAAAAGGAAATTCAGTGATTTAAAATAATTGTTTTAGTCTAGTCCATTTTCCAGCATGAGTCAGCCATGCAGATTTTGGACCCAGTTATCCATTAAAACACCAGCCGTGGTGGACACCAAACAGAATCATTATCTGCAGAATTAGCCAGACATCCTCTCATAATGAACAACATTCAAGCCTTTTAAATCAACAATAAAATCAACACCACTCAATACATTTCAACCTAAAACAGAGTCAGCAGGTTATTGAACTCTCTACTGAAACTTCCAGCACCAGGGCCCAGAGCGGTAACAACCACAGACATTGAGGGGAACAATAATTAGAAATGGCCAAACTGTTCCCCCAATATTTTAAATTATTGCATTGCTCTACTGCACTCCATTATGCAGTGCTCTTGTTAGTGTGGCAGGGTAGTTAGCCACTCCCTGTATTGACGTTAGAATATTGTTTGTTTAGTGCTCATGCCGGCCTTGTTAATTTAACGTGGCTGACTGCTGCAGTGTCCGGTATGTATAAATTAAGTGTTTAAGGGTGTCCGGTTTCATATATTTGAATTACCCTTATTTAATATGTTGTTGTTTCTTTTTTAGTAATATGTTGGAGGGTTCCGGCTGCATTGCATGTGGTTTAGTCTGAACATCAGTCCCCAGAAATACGCTGCTGTCTTGTTCTTTATTTGTCTAATTTTTTGTATCGGTTTAATTTTGTTTTGGTGCATTAGTTGCTTTTCTTTTATTTGCCTTTTCGTTGGATGGTTCATCTTGGCTTTATACTTTAATATTTGTTTTATTTCATTCTGTGTGTATTTCATCTTTAAAGTTTATTAATTTTCTTTTTCTTTTAATTGTCTTTTTGAACCAGTTGTTGGAAATTGTTGTTCTTTTTTTCTGTTGTGTTCTTGATTTTGTTAGAAATTGAGTTAATTACATTTTGTTATAATTAAGTTTATATATTTTCTTTATTCAGTGTGAATTAGTGTGCTGGTGTGTGGTTTATTAAGTCGATGTGGTTTATCTAATTACAGGTGCTGTGTGTCCAACAAAAAGCAGGCAGGCAGATTTTCCACACTTGGGTGGTGGTGGTGCTGTCTTGTCACCATGTGCTGTGTCGATCACCGACAGTAATCTCACTGGGTATTGTGAGTGTGTGAATGTGTGCACTGATAGTGTGTGGTAACTGAGATTTATGCTTCTTTAGGAGTTTGATACCAGTTGGCCACAGCCCTTTAAACCTTTTTGTGTGTTGTGTATTTTGGAGGTCAGCAGCAGTTAGTACTATTATTTTAAGTTGGTTATTGCTTGTGTGATTCTTTGTACCCACGTCTCTTGCTTATATTTAAGTAGACTTGAACCTGTGTTGCCTTGAGTTGCACCTGAGTGTGCGTAGTATTTCCCTGGGTGCAAGTCCTAGGGTGGCGTAGTCATCTCTCCAGTGTTACTGTTTCTGTTGCCCAATGCCACTTTGCTACATTCGGATTACAAAAAATATTTAAAAGATGGCTGGTCTGCCTCACGGATCTAACAATGCTTGTCAATGTCAAAATGACTGAGATGGCCAATCAAATCAAAGTAGGCTGAGTTTACTGTTCACATTAACAGAGCACCAATTCCAGTGTCAGTTTTAACAAAGAAAGACAGACAGGTAAGAGTGAAGCATTTAACATTTGACAATTGTTTTATGATAGACCAACATGACTGACAAAATGACCACAATAATATCCAGCGACGCAAACTACTCAACTTTTCTTCTAAAAAATGGTAATTTGGTAACATTTATTTGATTCATGTAATTCCTATCTGAATATGATGAGAGAAGAAACGTTTTCTGTTTTTGATATATTAGACATATGAATAAGAATGAATGTGTGCATGTTTTCAAATATTATTTGCAAATAGTTCAAAATTATTACTTCCCAACTAGAATTACACCTATCTTTTCCCCCATAACATGTCCAAATACTGACCACTCCGTTTATTGTTAGGATGACATTTTTATGTTTATTTTTAAAATTAAATTTCACGGTAGTCTGCCAGAGGTGTAATGGCACTGTTCAAGGTCAAAATGACTGAAATGGCCAATCAAATAAAAAAGGAGAGCTTTACAGAAGTCAAAGATGAAGTGCGACGCTCTAGAATTAAGTTTTAAGAGAGGTAAGTAGATAAGCATATACTATTTGATGTTTAAAAGTTAAATGACAGACAATTACATCCAGTTTTGCTTTTTTAAATTGATAATAGCCTTTATCATTTACATGATTCATGTAATGTATTTCATACCTATATTCATATTATGTTTTGCTCTCTTTCGGGTTAGTTGCTTAACTTCACAGGGCTCCCCCCTCCCCCAGACACACTAAGCACTAGTAACCCAGCAGTAGTTTGGCAATATAATAATTCTTTACAGTTCCTCTAATATACTGAAGCTCTGTTGACTCAGAAACAGGGGTAGATAGAACAAAACAAGATACAAACAGGGGTCTAATTCTGACCCTGCAGAGCTTTGGGGAAGTCGTGGCCTAATGGTTAGAGAGTCGGACTCGTTCACTCAAGCATACAGCAGTCCTGTCATAATTAGAGTCCTTTAGAGTTCAGGAGTCATTTTGAGCTGTAGCAGAGAGAAACACTGGTTTCAAACTAATTTGTTTGGCATTCAGTCTGGTGCACTACGCCCTTGGGTGGGCTCAGACGCGCTGCTGCAGCACTGATACTGCCTGCATCTATATGTCAATGAGAAAGATCACTGTCACCAATCCAGAATTGAAAAACACATTGGGCCACATATAGCAATATTCAGAGAAGAACAACACAACAGAGATGAACATTATAGCTAGAGAAAAAGAAAGAAAAACAAATGGATATATATGCCACCATGTTGAATTTAATGGCTGGCTTCCAGGTTTAGGGAGGTATGACATTGTTCATGTCATCACTAGACTACTGGTGAACAATAGCTAATAATAAGAGAAACCAAAAACAGACAGGAATATAAATATAAAATGTTAAATATGTTCCAGAACAAGTATTTAAAGGGGTCATATGATGTGATTTAAATGTTTCCTTTCTCTTTGGAGTGTTACAAGCTCTTGGTGCATAAAGAAATCTGTAAAGTTGCAAAGACTAAAGTCTCAAATCCAAAGAGATATTCTTTATAAAAGCCAACAGTCAACCACGCCTACCTAAAACGCCTCGTTCTAACATGCCCCCACGTATACGTCACGATGTGGGAAGATTTGCATAATGCCGCCCAAATGTTCACGCAAAGAAAGAAGGCGTAACTTTTATTCTCGCCGTAGTATTGCTGTTGCCATTTCCGCCATGTCGTGAAGACACTGTGTTTCGTTGTGAAAGCGAAACTACTTTGTTTGGCCTTCCAAAAGAGGACGATATCTGCTCCGTCATGCCTACAGCTGATCCGTGCTGGTCGCTGAGGAAATACTACAACTTTGCGCTGTCGATCGCCGGATCGGCTTTCACCGTGGATGAAGCTGAGTCCAGCACGGGGTCGTCACATGTGGTTGCCGCAAGCCCGCAAGCCGTTCTCAAGCCCACCGGCCTCCACTCACTCTAGCCCGCCGTGTGTGATGCTGTGTGTTTCGTTGTGAAAGCGAAAATACTTTGTTTGGCCTTATGTTATTTTTAGCAACATCATATGACCCCTTTAAGGAATATGCTCTTCAAATTTAATAATTAAACAAGTTTTTGTTTGTTTTTTTAATTATCAGTTGTTTATTATACAAAATCGTAGTAACAGAGTTTTCATTTTAAGATTATCCACTCTAAACTAAAATCTAAATCAAGATCTAAATCTAAATAAAATTGACACAAACAGCATCAACATAGTAGAACGACCCATTAGCTTTCCGTGAAAATCAAACCCATGACGTCTGCATTACAACTTATTTCAATAAACTGATTTAATTGTTGATAGTGATGTAATACGGAAGATGAGGATAATTTCTAATGCAATGTGTAAAATTCCATTCCTGTGATCAATCTGCAGATGCATGTAAATTGTTGTGAGTTTGCATGTTCCTGGCATCCCATGACATCAGTAACAGCAAAGACAAAAGTGGCATGAAAAAACACACAATGCACAGTTGTGCAACATAAGACAGCAACACCAGATCAGCACAGAGAAGTCATTTTGCAATTACCACTTCAAAGTGTGGCAGGTAACGTCGCAGCTTTGATTCATGTTGCTTAAGTCCTGTGGAGCGCAGGAAAAGGCGTGTTGAGAGCAGTTAGAGAGAGAGCACCGGGCTGGCACTGCTGATTTCACAGAATCTGAGCTGTTTTGGCTTGTCGAGCACATCAAAACTAGCTTTGAAGACTGACAAATACCTGTTAGTGTGAAATGTATTTTGACAAATCTCAGATAATAAGGGAGGCAAAACAGAGGAGCAGCAGGGGCGTCATGCACTTTTTATTTTTTTGTAAAGGGGGCATCAGTGGTGGTCCTGGCTCACTTGGTGCTTTGGGCTAGATAAGATATGACTAAAGAAAAAAACATAGCAAAAATACAAACGTATTGTCCGCACACTGATATAAGTGCTCCATAAGAATTATTTATTGCAACGTTTCGACCATCAGGTCTTCGTCAGGCACATTTGTGCTATTTTTGCAAATATATTTGTCCTGCACTGTGTGGGTTTGTGAGATGTGTGCAACATTTTTATACTTTGTTTTAAAGAAAAAAACATGTCATGTAATTTACCTAAGATAAAAACTATGTGTGTGTGAATCCAATTAAAATTAAACAAATAGTACAATATATTATACTTGTTAGTTTTTTTTGTTTTTGTTTTAAAGTTAAGCAGCTTAACTGTTTTTCTTTTTCAGTTTATATGAAAAAAGTCATAATGAGATTCATGACATTCCATGCACACATTTTTTTTTTGCATGTTATGCATCCCATGCCAAAAATGGTATGAAAGTACAGTAGAATGTGTAATAATTAAGACACTTTTTACTGATTATTACAAAATAATATTGTAACAACGTTCGTAGTTCGTGAAGAAGGAGGCGGGAACCAGTGAACGTTTAAAGACTTTAATAAAATAAACAAACACAAAATGAAAGTAAAGCGTCAGCCCCTCGCGGACGACTGCCGCACACAAAACACAAAATAAAATCCAGGCCTGGTCCTCTCTCGTCTTTCACTGTCGTCACTCCTGGCTCCTTTTATCCTTCCGGAGCTCCTCCGTGGGACTCGAGACCGGTGAGTGGTGCAGGTGTCGCCCATTATCAATTACTCCACCGGCCTCTCTCCGTTCCCACGGCTCTCGGCCCCGCCGCCTCTCGTCACATACCCCCATCGCCCCTCGCAGGACGGGGGGTACTCCCGAGACTGCGCTCTACTCCCCCCCCCCCCCTTCCCCCCCCCCGTCAGCACCGCAATCCCCCTCAGCAGCGAGGGCTCTCTGACCGCGTGTCCCTCCTTCCTCCCGGATTTCGGCACCAATGTAACAACCGTTCATAGGTCGGGAAGAAGGAGGCGGGAACCGGCGAACGTTTAACGTTTATCAACGGCCTCGCTCTGTTCCCACGGCTCTCGGCCCCGCCCCCTCTCGTCACAAATATTATTACCTGCTTACTTTTTTCCCCACTCTTTTAAGCTTGCAAGCTTTTAATCTTGCAAATGTTAGGGGTCACGTGCCCTGAGTTTGAATGGGTGTGATGCCTCTGAGGAGAAGTGAGAGAGAGTAGAATGTTTCCTTGATCACAAAGTTACCTTGCTATGAATTTCGGCCTTGGTTTTCTCAGCGATGGGGCGGTTTGTCCGGTTGCTGGGCTCAGAGGCTGACACAACTCCAGTGGGGCTTTTACCTGCAATGACATTACAATTGTCCCTTTGTTCTTGTAAGGCAGAAAATAACTTATGATCAATGATTTATGGTATAGCACAAAAACAGAAACTTTGGTATATTTCACCTATAACGTAAGGTAAAATAAAATACAATAAAAGAAGCAAATTTAAATACATAATTTCAGCATATTTAAAAAAAAAATTGAATAAGTGAAAACAAAACAATATAAATTATGTAAAGCAGAAGCATAAAGCACAACTAATGAGAACGATAAATGTCTGTAGACTTTCAACAACAATGAAATGTACAGCTAAAGAAAAAGTGATGAAACTTTCTTTTCACATATATTCTGTTCTTTCTCTCCCTCACACACATCATCAACATCTCTGAGCCCAACCTCTCCTTTTTTTTCATTGCTCTAATGCACACAATTAGACATGATGAAAAATCGGGGAAAAAAATTAAATTTAGTTGTAATACATTTTGCCATTCTTCCTTCCTTTGGAAAATTACTTTTGAAGTGTTTTCTCTCTCTCTCCGTCTGTAATTTAAATGGTAAGCTGCCAGATGTGTGTCTCATGCTTGAAGTGCAGGAGCTTTGCATTATTTAGCATATTAACATTCACAGAATTTAAAAAGAGGGTTCCTGCATTGCCTGGAGCTTCCAATTAAGTAAACCTTAGCTTGATACATGTAAAAATTTTACCATGAGAAACTTTTTTCATTGCATTTTTCTCTTCGCCTCAGCCAGTCACATCTATATAATAAATATGGAAACTTCTCAGATTATATAATTTTTCTCTTGCTGCGGGATTAAATATATCAGTAATAATAACTTTTAAATATAGGCAACGTATCAGGAAGGCTTAAGAAGACTCAAATAGGTTTTAATAGCAGGAACGTTCAGGACTGGTATGTCCTCAGTGCTGTTTTGAACTGATATCACATTTAATCTGAACACAGATGTAGGTTTTAATTACAAGTTATACTAGTAAACATTTGAGATGCCTACAGGTGAAAGCATTACATCTGCCCTTTCTTAACATAAATATGGGTGGTTTTCTCTTAGAAGAGACACAGTTAATGACCCACGAAACCATATGGAACTATATGTAAAAAAAGTTTATTCAAAACCTTCACGTTATGAGACCGGCCCCAGTGGCGCTCTGCCATTCAATATTGGTGTGTTTGTTTCATAATGGTTTTGTAATCATTTCTTCACATGGTTGCTTCCAACAGTTTGTTCCAGTTTTGTACCAGGCGAGTTAATAGCCTATTTTCTTTTCAATGTTTAAACTTTCTGCACTATATTACTATTTTGTTCAACATGTTGCTCATTAAAGAGTCCGGACGGCAGCGTTGCGTTCCGCAAAAGTTTAGCACCATACAACAATGCACAGTTTGCACGTGACATATCACTTATATCAAGAAAACAATGCAACAATTTGCAATCAAATGAAAAGTGTTTTTTTCCCCCAACAATGATACTTTTGACATTCATCATCAGAATAAAAAAAAAAGATACTGACACAGTGATAAAGACATTAGCCTTACATAAACCGAAGACCCCTGTCTCTACCCTTTTGCAGAGCATGATTTTTTTTCTAAGGTTTCGCCTGTTACAATCTACGGCCTGCAGCGATGTGGAGCAAAAACTTGCCCTCCACCTCTGTTCTGTGTCCAGAGACTGTAATTCCTGTCAGCAGAGCATTCTGCCTGCCTTTGCGCCACGATCATGCATGTTTTAATGGGCAGGCCAACACAAATTTGCCTTTAATTATCCTTCCTACAGTCTGATGCTCAGATGGTGTCAAGTCTGAATTAGCACAGCGTTGACAGCTGTATTTTTAATATATAAGGTTTTTAAAAATTATTTCTCTAACAATGAGCAACTTATGGTAGATTGAATATTTTTTGAGCGAAAGTGTGTGTGTGTGTGTGTGTGTGTGTGTGTGTGTGTGTGTGTGTGTGTGTGTGTAAAATACAGGATTATATAGTTATGTAAGTTCAAATAATGTACTATATAATTTATAAACTTTAAATGTATAATTTTAAATTAAAATTTATAAACTTTAATTTAAAAACTTTTTTTACTATATAAGTTCTAATTATTATATTTTAATCGTCTATGACATTGTAAGTCTCTATATTGATTATAGTATAATACAATGGCATTATTTTACAGTCATTCCCAGGTTCCATGACTGTGGGAATTGTTATATTTTTCAAATATTTGAAACTTAGCAAGTATCTGCACATTTACAATGATATCATGTTTAAAAAGTTGCATCATGCAAGGCTCCTCACTTCAGAACAGTTTTCTTTTTTTTCACATAAGCTAAGCAGCCTTTGGGAATGTATGTCCGACTCCATCACACTCACCACATGAAGCAATGTTTTCTCATCAACTAAAAACCGAGTTTGATGTAAGCAAGGTTAATTCATCCATTTACAGACAGGCAGTGGTAAATTAATTGGGGTAAGAATGCAGTGTAATTTAGTAAGTATGATCCTGTATTAGGGTTATCTGCTGTGACCGGGACTGGCCCCTCAGGGACAATGATATAAAAGAGCACAACCGTGTTACAGAAACACTCTAAGAGCAAATCTTGGAAACTGTCATTGTGCTGAAGGGCCGAGTGTACTATAATGCATTTACTTAAGGGGCAGGATGCAGTCAAACACAGCTTCCAAAAGCCCCACCGCATGCAGTTACAGATCCACAAAGGGTCATCAGAGCAGAAAGGCCTAATTTAATTAGTCATTTGAATTCAAACAGACCTAGTGTAACCGGATCGTTCACTTAATGTGAAAGGTCAGTTAACTCATAATGCCTGCAGCTACGTCATATGTTGCAATGAACATAGGAATCAGGGAAAATAATATTAGCTGTCAGTGTTCTTATTTGACATGTCTGAGCATTACAATAATACCCAAGGATGACAAGGAATGTACCCATATCCTCAGCATATTTTTGAAGAGAAAAATCTGGAATGAACTGGCATACCCATATAGTTTATCATTATTATTATTATTATTATTATTATTATTATTATTATTAATGTCTCAATACACAAAGACAGATTTCTGAAAATAAATGTTGTGGTAGGTACTTTGAAACCATCTTACTACAGTCAAGAAAAAAAATAAACAAAACTATTAAACAATATTATATAATCCAATATATAAACAATTGGAGCAGTATTATCACACACACACACACACACACACACACACACACATCTCAATAAGGGTGCCAGATAAATCTACCATTCAAGTTAGTAATATCACTCCTTTGGATAGTCAAAGCAGAAAAGGCATGTGATAAAACACGTTAGTCCATGGAGCCAAAGTTGGATTTTCTTTATTTGCAGTTTTTCCTCACTGAATTTGATTTTCATTTCAGAGTAATGTGAGGTTGTCAGTCCAATCCTGCTCTCTCGCTTGATGGGAATCCTCCATCTGAATATCATAAGAGTGTGTAGCAGTAATGCAACCTGAACTGATCCTTATGCTAACGTCATCTCTACTCAGCGGTTTGACGCTGTGATGTCTGGTGAGGGACACCTTTAGATCACTTATTCAAGTCAGATTGAGTTTACCTCTGCTTGTCCGATACCTGCTTCTATTTCATCCTATTCTTTCCTTCCTCCCCCTTTTTTTTTTTTTTTTTTTTTTTTTTTACTTTACACTAGGTGA
>NW_015542530.1:177188-178078 GCF_001515605.1 Sinocyclocheilus anshuiensis
TTTTTTTTTGCATGTATAGTAAGCGGAACACAACTTTCCCAGAGTGCTGTATAGCATGGGGACACTTCCCATGTAGGGTGTTAGGAGCACAATGGGAGGTCAAAGTTCACGGCAGAGAGGAAGTGACAAGCTGTGAAATGTAAAAGACCAATTTCTTCCACATGTTGCGGCGCTCTGAGAACAGCGCCGAGCTGTCAGCTAGCATCACGCTTAAAATGGAACAGGTTGCTACCCAGCAGACCTGTCACAACTCATTTGTAATTAAAAAGCCTATGTGATGTTTAAAGCTGAGCACCCCAGAAACTTTTTTTTCTGGTTCTGCTCTGTTAAATAAAGATGAGTACTGCCAAAAAAAAAAAAAGATTAATACCAGACCAATAGTCTGCGCTACATAAATACCAAATGAGACTTGTGTTGGTTTGGTCCAGTGGCATCAAGATGTTCTCTGACCCATGTGAGGACAGAACTCTAGGAGACAGGAAGGCGTGCCCAGGAGAAGAACACTTACTGAAGTAAAAACGTACTCGGTTACTAACGTAACCTCGGTTCCCTGAGATACGGGAACGAGTACTGCGTCTTGCTTAAGACGCATATGGGAAAAAAGCCTTTTTTCTCCTGAACTGAAGCCTTTTCATTTACGCAGTGAAACTGCACGGCCATTGGTTTGTGCTGTGCTTAAAAAACGAACCAATGACTCTGCAGCAGAGCTGCACGAGCCTATGGCGACAAAGCCCGCCAGAATGGGCGGGGCATCTGTCTATATAAGTGGGCGCTCTCCACAGGATTCTCAGGTTTACTTCGACTGAAGCGACGACTGAGTCGTGCAGCTACATAGCACGGCAAGCAACGCAGTACTCGTTCCCGTATCTCAGGGAACCGAGGTTACGTTA
>NW_015542530.1:178290-179168 GCF_001515605.1 Sinocyclocheilus anshuiensis
TCACTCGTACTGCGTCTTGCTTAAGACGCATATGGGAACAGTCCAATCACGCTGTGCTAATGTAGTGGAATGACTTAAGGTATAACTTCCATAAGCAACCAATGCTTATAGAGAAGTCAACAATAACCCAAGGCTAAGACGGGCTGAGCTTTCTAGGTCACACCCGGCCTGGTTAATCATTCCAGAGTATTCCCGTAACTTCGACACCCAGGGGTCGAGAGCTAACAGGTGAAACAATGCTAGAGAACTTGGGCGTGATACGGCCAAGGGCTCTCTGCCATATCTGTTTACGCAGCGCGTGCCACTTCAAGCAGAAAGGACCAGGTTATGAAACCTTGCGAATGTGGACGGCGAGGCCCAGCCGGCTGCCTCACAGATATCCGCAATGGACACACCAGTGGACCATGCCCACGACGAGGCGATGCCTCTAGTCGACTGGGCCCGTACTCCAATGGGGCATTGGAGGCCCAAGGAAGAGTACGCTAGAGAGATGGAGTCTACTATCCATCTAGAGAGTCTTTGCTTCGTAACCGGAAGCCCTTTGGTGCGGTTATCAAAGCTGACAAAGAGTTGTTCCGATCGCCTATAGGGAGCGGAACGCTCAATATAGATTCTCAAAGCTCTGACAGGGCAGAGCAGAGATAGCTCTCTGTCCTCTTCAGATGGAGGAATCGCGGAGAGCGTAATGACCTGTGCTCTGAACGGAGTGGAGAGCACTTTAAGTATGTAACCGTGCCTTGGTTTCAGGACGACTTTAGAGTCGTTAGGCCCGAATTCCAGGCAGGCAGGGCTAATAGAGAGCGCCTGCAGGTCCCCTATTCGCTTTACTGATGCCAGTGCTAGAAGCAGGGCAGTCTTCAGCGATAGCGACCTAATGT
>NW_015542530.1:179398-180176 GCF_001515605.1 Sinocyclocheilus anshuiensis
TTAGGTACGTAACCGTGCCTTGGTTTCAGGACGACTTTAGTGTCGTTAGGCCTGAATTCCAGGCAGGCAGGGCTAATAGAGAGCGCCTGCAGGTCCCCTATTCGCTTTACTGATGCCAGTGCTAGAAGCAGGGCAGTCTTCAGCGATAGCGACCTAATGTTGGCAGACTGTAGCGGCTCGAAAGCAGGGCCCTTCAAGGCCCTCAGCACAGTGGGCTGGTCCCATGAAGGGACGCTAGGGGGACGAGGCGGATTCAGCCTCCTAGCACCCCTCAGGAAGAGGATGACCGCGCTATTTCTGCCCACCAATTGACCCTCGATAGGGGCATGTGAGGCCGCTATAGCCGCCACATAGACTTTGAGCATGGATGGTGAACGACCCTTATCCAGCAGCTTTAGTAGAAATGACAACACCTCTGCCAATTCGGAAGTGAGGGGGTCTTTGCCGTGGTTTTCACAGCGCCCCCCAACCTGAGTTGTAGGCGTCTGTCGTGACAACTGTCCTTCTGTGAACCATTCCCATGGCCATGCCCTGTTCCATCCAGCGGGAGTTCTTCCAGGGGGTCAGGGCCGATACACAGGCCTGACTCACCCTGATATGCAGGCGTCTGTGACGCCACGCATGGAATGGAACCCGTGGTTTCAACCAGCGCTGAAAGGGGCGCATACGCAGCAGACCCAACTGTAACACTGGAGATGCTGCTGCCATGAGGCCCAGCATCCTTTGAAACGCTTTGAGCGGGCGAGCGGTACCGATCTTGAAGGAGGTCGCCAGCCTC
>NW_015542530.1:181467-182030 GCF_001515605.1 Sinocyclocheilus anshuiensis
CATGGGATGGAACCCGTGGTTTCAACCAGCGCTGAAGGGGGCGCATACGCAGCAGACCCAACTGTAGCACTGGAGATGCTGCTGCCATGAGGCCCAGCATCCCTTGAAATGCTTTGAGAGGGCGAGCGGTACCGATTTTGAAGGAGGTCGCCAGCCTCCATATGGCCAGACCTCATTCTGGCGTGACTACAGCTTTCATTTGGGCTGAGTCGAAAATTGTTCCCAGGAACGAAATTCGTTGGCTGGGAAGCAACAAGCTCTTGGCAAAATTAACCCTGAGTCCCAGGCACTCCAGGTGGGTGAGGAGGAGGGCTCTGTGAGATATCAATTATGCCTCGGACTGGGCCAGGACGAGCCACTCGTCGAAGTAAATGATAATACGGATTCCCATCTGTCTTAGAGGGGAGAGAGCCGCATCCATGCACTTCGTAAAGTACGGGCGGGGGCAGGGACAGCCCGAAGGGAAGGACCGTATATTGATAAGCCAATCCCTCGAAGGCAAATCTCAAGAATGGCCTGTGACGAGGGGCTATCTGGATGTGAAAGTATGCATCCTTCAGGTC
>NW_015542530.1:182110-190552 GCF_001515605.1 Sinocyclocheilus anshuiensis
GACTCATCTAGGGGAGGTGGCTTATCGTACCCTTTTTCTTCAGCGCCGTCGATGGAAGTGAGGGCGGATGAAGAAGCAGTACGGAGGCGGGCGGAGTAGGGAGCGCGCCACGATCTGGTGAGCACGTCGTGGACCTCCGGGAAAAACATAGAAGCATGCTGACAAGGGGCCTGGCGGTGCCCCGGCAGGAACCATTCATCCAGATGGCTGTGAGAGGGCTCCTCTGGCGGAGACCACTCTAAACCCAGCTCTTCAACCGCTTTGGAGAGGATACGGAGAAGCTCGGCATCCATCCCATCTTTGGTAGCGCTGGGTGCGGATGATAGCGAGGGGGTGGGGTCATTCACCGAGCCCAACAGCTCCTCTGTCTCTGCGGCGAGAGCGAGGCACGTGGGATCTGGGCCGGTGTGAGCTCGCTCGTAGCCGATCGCTCGACCCCTTTGCCCCGCTGTTTTTTCCTCACAGGTCCCTGGGAGGAAGAAAACGGTGGCGCGTGGCATTTGCAACAACGCCAATTTGCTCTTTTAGAAGCTCTTTTAGAAATCGCCGGATGGCGGCAGGGGAACCAGACCAGAACTGGTGAGTCGCTGGAGCAGCGGAGAAACAGGTCAGCCGTGCTGAGAGGTCCCGATTCCAGCTGCGAAGGAGTGTCAACGGTGAGTGGCTTCGGATCAGCTTGAGGACGTAGAGTCGTCGCTGAAGGAGAAGAAATCTGAGAATCCTGTGGCGAGCGCCCGCTTATATAGCCAGATGCCCTGCCCATTCTGGCGGGCTTCGTCGCCATAGGCTCGTGCAGCTCCGCTAGGGTGTGGGAGGTTGCCATGAGCACTGGTGGTTGCTAAGGTGTTCTGTGTGGTTTTTAGCATATTTCTATGTGGATGATAGGTTGTTGTGGGTATCAGGTAAACTTGTAGAGTTGGTTCTATTAACAGCAAGTTAAATGGGGACACAGATACAGTAACAAAACAAATAAATTAAATGCACTGTAATCACTTTGGATAAAAGAATCTGCAAATGTGTAAATGTAAATATTTGCCAGGGCACTGCTATACAGTTGCTAATGTGTTCTGGTTAGATGCTAATGTGTTCTGAGCATTTCTTTTTTTCTTTGCTATGCAGTTTCCAAAGCGTTGTAGGTGATTGCCAGGACATTCCTAAATTCCTTAATATCTCAGTATTCTGAGTGATTTTCAGTGGTTTACTTTGCAGTTCTGTTCTGAGTGGTTTTAGAGTGATCGTGTGTAATTACTAAGGTGTTCTTTGTGGTTGCTAGGCCATTGAAGAGAGTTAAACTTAAAAAAAGTGCCCACCTTCAAATCGTGATGATACTCTTTTGTCTAGATTTCTAAATATGGTTCAGATACCACCTTCAGTGTAATGAGATTTCTTTATGCGTCTAAATGCTTATTAAAGTAATTGCATGACTGTCCTCAAGTCACACAATTTGAGATGTAATATATGGCTGAAGCACAAAAAGTTTAATGCTTCAAGTTGTTTGGCAATGTGGGAGCTTAAGACCAAAGTATTGAAACACCATCAAAAGACCGAGGCATATACATGCTGTCTAAATAATTTATAAACAAAATAAGCCAACAAAGATGGCAAAATTTAAAGACAATACGCAGATAATACAACAAAAGAGCCCAAGTGACTTAACATGAAAACAATGCCTAACTTGCTTAATTTGTTTCAATGTGACTATGAAGATCTTCAGTACAGTGTTCAGCACACAAACACATGCCATGTATTTTGAAAGCTTTAATCTCTATGTGTACCGTTCCAGACTCATATGCTATTTCCCAAACAACTGGCAAACAATAAACGCACTAGAAAAAAATTAATAAGCCAATGGAGGCACACACGAGTGAATGAGCCCTATTAGTAATCTCGCTATCACCCCATCCCGCTTATGTTGACTGCTCATGGTTTGACACAACGTGAGCTGGCTTCTGGGTGAGAGTTTTGATTAGAGGAAATATGTGCCATTTGCCAACGCAGCAATGGATGATGATGATGATGATGATAGCATTCAGTGAGAATTGTCAATCATGTGTAAAGCTGAGCGTCTTATGTTAGTGAGCTTCATTTACAGTGAAAACAATTTGGCCTAAATGGCACGTATTGTGCTGCACAAATTGGACATGCTTTAGCCTCAGGTTTATTTTCTCTGCATGAATGCCCCACCAGATTTTAACTGGCAGCTGCCATTCTGCCTCAGAGTAGGAGTTTGTGGCGGGCCATGACATTCACTGGCATTTCTTCCTGTTTGGGGTGAGGTGAGGGGTTCCTACCTGCCAGAGAAGCAGAGGAGCGGGTGGAGGTGTTCAGGTGGGGAAGCCCTTGGCTGGAACTCAGCTGGGGGTGAGAAGGGATCTGAAGGGTGAAACTGCGCTCTGGCACCTCGGTGCTGCCCTGCGGGAGTCTTTTCACCTGCACAGAGGGATGTCAGCTGATTGACAAAGACTGATTATGAAAGGCATTATGCGACAGTTGGCAAATAGATGCTGTACAGCAGTGGCTCTTGATTGGTTTTGCTTCAGGATCCAGATAATTCAGGAATCCAGATTTAATGTAGTTTGATTGGGCACAGCATTTTACATCAACAACAACAAAAAATATATGGGAAACATTTCTCCTCCATTTTAAATACAGATAAGCTCATTTCCTTTGCTATCGCCCCCTCTGCACAGATATGCTTACTCTTGCATTTTATTTTTGAATTCACTGTTGTTGTTTCTCTCTGCTGTCTGGGACCCATCCAAAACAAATCTGTAGTTTTTAGGTCAGAATACCTAAAACTTTATTTAGTTTTATTTATTTATTTATTTATTTTTTGCTGGGTTTTTTTTTTTTTCCGACAAGTTGATTATTTCAGCTAGCACAAAATCACAGACTGCTTCATTCTAATATGCAGTATGCCTTTTTTCTTTCTTTCTTTGCAATTGATGTATTAATTCGGGTGGTATATCTGCAGATTGATCTGGAATGGATTTTTAAAATGTGTCAAACTGTGATAAAAGCATTTTCAAAGTAGCCAAACTAATTTCAGTAAGCATACAGTCTTCTCTATGTGTACCGTTTGTGTGTGTAGAAATTTTATGGACTTTTTGTAGAGTGCAGATTCCATAAGGACCTATTAATTGGTTACACTCACTACACACTATAGAGTATATTTCAATTATATGAATGCATTAGATTGAGAAAAGCTTTTGCTCTGCTTTTTAATTTCATTAAACTGTTGAGTAACAGGATCAATGCTTCTCCTCAAATGTATCTGGATCTGTTTAGTAAAGATGTGGATTGTTTACAACCTGGCTCCAATTTCAAATTTTCTCACTAGAGACATTTACACTCTCTCACACACACAAAACAGGCCCTGTTCTCCCAGAACTGACTTTTCTACAGAGTTCAGTTAGGGTAACTACAGTGGTTTATTAGCTTAAAGCAATTGAAACATAAAGTGAATGCAATTTATTATTATTATTATTATTATTATTATTATTATTATTATTATTATAGT
The DNA here is from genome assembly GCF_001515605.1 of Sinocyclocheilus anshuiensis. Lineage (NCBI taxonomy): Eukaryota > Metazoa > Chordata > Actinopteri > Cypriniformes > Cyprinidae > Sinocyclocheilus > Sinocyclocheilus anshuiensis. The sequence continues at coordinate 185,631 of NW_015542530.1, forward strand.
ATTATTATTATTATAGTATGAATCAGGGGCGGATCTACCGGGGTGACACGGTGTGGCAACTGCCACCCTAAGAAAAAGCTGTGCCACCCCAGAATTATCACAGAATAAAATATAAATGTAAGCAGTGTTTCATGTGCTACTTTTCAGCAGCCGCGATGACAGCGTAACACAAAATAATGGCAAAAACACATATTTTAATAAACTATGCACGATGGTTGCACGCACACACAGCGTGCCAGTGTAGTCGGCTTCATTAACAAATGCTTCTTATGAACCGGATCTTTTTAAATCAAAACCACAAAGCGCGGCCCAGTTGACTAACGAATTGTTTTTACATTTGTTCGTGAATCAGATAATTACTGCTTTTCAGGCAACTCAGAAGTCCTCTGAGAAATCTAATCCCGTCCGGATATGTCTGAGATTCATCGCGTAATTGTTTGGTGATCCGCAGTGTTGGGCAAGTTACTTCCAAAATGTAATACATTACATATTACTAGTTACTGTCTTTTGAAAGTAATTAGTTACATTACAATATTACTGTCTCTGAATTGTAATGCGTTACACTACTTTTGAGTTACTTTTGAGTTACTTTCACCAAAATATCCACAGAAGCAGGGGCGTAGATTACGCGGGGGACACGGGGGACATGTCCCCCCCCCACACTTTTAATATCACGTAACTTCGTCCCCCGCACTTTTTCGGGCAAGTGTGTCCCAATAGAGGTTTTCAAGAGCAGGTGTGAATAAATATAGATTTAAATTCAAAGAGACAGGATAGTCTGTGCATGATCTGATGTTTTATTCGGACCCAGCATAAGGCGATCTGAACATTGCAGAGCGCTAAACACTCTGTGCAGTGTATGTTTCATTCATACTCGAAGCCGGAGGGCGCTCTCGCGCAGAAAGTCGTACCAGGAAATTCCTAATATGGACAAAAGCGTCCAGCTATCAATGTATGAAAACAGTTGTTTTCACAGAAAAGTTTGGAAACATGAAGACATTAAACATACAATTGCTACAATATATGGTTTATTTGTGTTTGTCAAGTCATCTCCAGGTAATAAATAAAGTATATGAACAATGCAGTGCTAATCAGGTCTACATTAATGTTGCGTTGTAGCTTAGGTTAAAAAAATATAAGCACAAATCACATTATTACATTCATAAGTAACACCGGTAAATAAAGCGAAATATTATCATGTACAAACAATAAACACAATACCTAACCTATAGGCTATTGTGAACGGTTTCAGAAGAAAATAAGAATGAAAAATATGAGTTCCTAAACAAGCCAAAATGAATTAGGCTAATTCAATGCGAAACTGAAAGCAAACAGCGTTCTCACGCAGCCTACCTCTCTCATTCGGAATTAATCCAATTAAATGTGTCCATATTTGCGATGTATTTGAATTCTAAACAATTATTTATTATGTAAACCAAGCTTACTTAATACACTTAAGAAACATCCTTGTCACATGAGCAAATGTGTGTTTGGCCCGAGCTCAGGCTGATCGGCACGGATTGTACTACGCAGTAGGCTAGGCTACGCACTATTTAAAATAAACACTGTATCTATATGTTTGGTTGACTGTATTTTATTATGATAATGAACAGGCTGCAACGTTTGCAATGCTGTATGTGTGTGCGTGAGGCGCCGGCGCGATCGAACAGCGGAAACAAACAACAAAAAAATACTCTGTTATTTTTGGTCATACAGATCATTCGAAACTGCAATGTGTTTACTTTATTTCTGTCATCTCGGTTTCCTTTCCGTGGACTTTCTTTTTTTTTTTTTGTATTGCTTCAAACAGATTAACAAAAGATTTTAACATATAAATACAACACAACCTATTCACATTATTACAATCATACCACTTACAGGAACAAAAAAACAAAACAATTAAAAAAATGTAAATAAAAAATTATAAAAAAAAAAAAATAAAACAGATATTTCTTCCTTTTCCCTAGAGACACATTTAGTATACAAATGAGTTGAAAAGCATAGCGGGGACATTATTTTTCAAAGAATTTCTCCATAAAATTTAACAAAATTTCATTCTTTTTGTTATTAATTAACACTAAAGACTTTTTTAACAACTCCATTTCTTTTAAGAATACTTCACATTTAGGTATACAATCCGCAAATTTTTGTTTATGAATGTAATATTTACCATGCAAAATGTAAAAGTTTACAACATATTTAAACATTTTGCTTTTGTGTGTGTAAGAACATATAACATCTTTCTAGCGGACGCAGTTCGAAATTCCCATGAAAGGGAACTCAGCAACATAGCCTATCTGTCTTTTCCTTTGTTTTGTTAATCTGTTAATTAGGCTATTTAAGTGAAATATTTTGCATATTCATTCATTTTATGTATATACTATGATTTAATAAAAACAGATTTTGTTATTTTTAGTTCAACTTAATTTTTGTTGCTTGTCTGCGCTCGTCCGCCGCCTTTTTTCTCTTCTCCGACCCCGCAGCTCTGTCCGATAGCTTACTGTTAGTGGCACCAGTCCAGGTGTTTCCAGGTTTACTCGTGCTATTTCTCCATGTTGAGAGTTTGGTGTCGCACATATTGCACCTGACTATGCATTCGTATCCGGGGAAGTCGTGGCCTAATGGTTAGAGAGTCGGACTCATAACCCAAAGGTTGTGGGTTCGAGTCTCGTACCGGATTGTAGGTGGGGGGAGTGAATGTACAGCGCTCTCTTCCACCTTCAATACCATGACTGAGATGCCCTTGAGCAAGGCACCGAACTGCTCCCCGGGCGCCGCAGCATAAATGGCTGCCCACTGCTCCGGGTGTGTGTTCACGGTGTGTGTGTGTTCACTGCTGTGTGTGTGCACTTTGTATGGGTAAATGCAGAGCACTAATTCCGAGTATGGGTCACCATACTTGGCCACATGTCACGTCACGTCACGTCACTTTTCTCCGATGAACTGAAAATAACAGGAGTGTGTCCATCTCACAAATGTAGAATCCGTCTCTGCAGTCATCTCAACCATTTAATTCCAGCAACAGGAAATAGACACACTATTTTACCCACGGCATTTTTTCTCTGGTGCTGTTTTGCGGTATTAGTAAATTCACCACTTAATTTTGAGTTAAAATATGTTGTTGTAACTTGCGTTACTGAGATTGTAACGAGTAATAATATTACCCAAATTTGATTAGTAATGCATTATATTACTGCGTTACAGCAAAAGTAATATACTACTGTAATAGTATTACTTTTGTAATGCGTTACGATTCTCTGACCGCTCGCTCCACTTTCATCATGGATATAGGCCTAAGCTGTAACAATAACATGAAATCAATAAGAAGATGCCGATCACGGAAACTAATGGCAGAGTTAGTTAAGCATCTAGTCGTATTGCAGTTTTCTCGATTGTTAATATAACTGATTTTAGTTTTATAAAACTATAAATACTATATTTTTTTATACTTGTAAGGTTTTATACTTACACATACAGTAATTACAGTACAGTACCAGTACATTAGATAATGGAAATTTCACTATTCTATATGTGCAGTAAACTGTAGCACGTTGTACACCTTCAAGCGTGTGACTGCCAAATTATATTTGTAACCATTTTTTTGTGTACTGCATTTTTGAAGAACTGAGAAATGACTGCCTGTTATAGCTAGTCTTGTGTCAAGAGACCAAGAAACTGCTATATGCCAAGTTCATACAATTATTTGGTATTTTAACTTTTCTAGTGCTTTTCATCTACTGCAAGATTACTTTACAGTAGTAAAATTCAAAGGATTTTTTCCCCCAAAAGTTCATTGCTGAATTATGCATCTGTATCTGTAATTTAATTTATGTATACTGTAATAGACATTGAGCTGCAAAAATAATTCCTGTCCTAGTAAGACTTTTTTGTGTTATTGATATCAGTGTTCACTGGGCAGGAAAGTCATCTGTGTATTTGAATTGTGTGTGAGCATTTACAGTCTTTTTCAGCTGCTTACACACAAAATCTTTCCTTGTCACACAATTTCTGAAAGCTGACACTCAAACACCAGAACCACACACCAAATCTGCAAAACCATACCATACACTAATTCTCGGACTTTGACTCCGTTTTCAATTTCATAAAACACAACACACAATCCTCTGTAACGCACACAAATCTAATAGGAATTAATATTATGGCAAAGGTGTTTGCAAATGTTTGCTTTTGAGATGTGTTTGTGATATTTTGAATGCAGTGCTTCATTTAGCAAGAGATGTGAGACATTTTGCATTTTGTGTGTGCAATTCTTGGATTTGTGTGTAAAGTTTTGAAAAAAGAGGCAAAGTTTTGACAATGTGTGTAAGCAGTTGAAAGAAAAAAATAAGAAAAACTGTAATAGGCCTAACTAGATTGAAAAGTTTGAAAGACAAATTTATGCTGGCTTGTCTTAAAGTCTTGTTTAAAAAACATAAATGTTTGGTCAGTTAGATGTTCTAGATGTTTGGTAAAGTGTTGCTAGTTGGTTGCTAGGCTCTTGCTCTGCAGTTGCTGGGATGTTGCTAGAGTATATGGTTGATATAGTTTGTTCTGGGTGATTACAGACATTCCCACCTCTGTTAATAACAGAAAATCAAACACTGTTTTCAAAACTGATCCAGTTTCAGTGCTTTGATATTATTGTATTTCTTTCTAATGTTAGGAAATTCAAAAGTTTTTGTTGCTCTTAAACTTGCACTAAACGTGATTATACCATCTAAGTAGCCTATATGTAATTTGAATAGAACCGCATGTCTTCTTTAGTGATACAAGCTCAGAAACATTTATAACCTGTTGAAGTTTTTTTTTGTATTGTGTATTGATTTGGTGCCATGATGGATATTGAAATGTTGCTATTTATTTTTTAATTTTAAACAGTAGATGATTACTTACTGGTAATACAATATTTTTGAAAACGACTA
>NW_015542530.1:191640-199190 GCF_001515605.1 Sinocyclocheilus anshuiensis
AAACCTGTAAGAAAAACTGTAATAACTAGATTGAAAAGTTTGAAAGACAAATGTATGCTGGCTTGTCTTAAAGTCTTGTTTAAAACACGTAAATGGTTTGGTCAGATGTTCTAGATGTTTGCTAAAGTGTTGCTAGTTGGTTGCTAGGATATTCTGGGTGGTTGCTAGGCTCTTGCTATGCAGTTGCTGGGGTGTTGCTAGAGTATATGCTTGATAGAGTTTGTTCTGGGTAATTACAGACATTCCCACCTCTGTTAATAACAGAAAATCAAACAGTTTCAGTGCTTTAATATTATTGTATTTCTTTCTAATGTTAGGAAATTCAAAAGTTTTTGTTACTCTTAAACTTGCACTAAACGTGATTTATACCTTCTAAGTAGCCTATGTAATTTTAGTAGAACCGCATGTCTTCTTTAGTGATACAAGCTCAGAAACATTTATAACCTGTTGAAGTTTTTTTTTGTATTGTGTATTGATTTGGTGCCATGATGGATATTGAAATGTTGCTATTTATTTTTTAATTTTAAACAGTAGATGATTACTTACTGGTAATACAATATTTTTGAAAACGACTGTGTATGTCAGACCATAAATCCCCAAAAACTATGCATGGGGGCTTGCTTTGGTGTTGCCACCCCTCATAGACCCCATGCCACCCCTTTGCCACCCTAAAAAATATTTTCTAGATCCGCCCCTAGTATGAATCATTAGACTGTTGTATGCCTTAAACATTCAATACATTTTAAAGATTTACCTGGAAGTAGAGGTTGCATAGCCAGTTGTCCAGGTCAGTGCAAAGCAGATGCTCAATCTTGCGGAACTGGTTGAGTGAGGGGTTCGGTCTGCCGCACAAGCCATTGAAGAGTTGGAGGGAGCAGTCACAGACAGGAAATGCACCCCAGCCCAACACAGAGCTCACATGACTGTGATCACCAGGCAGAGATAACAGCTTCAACACTAACACACTAGATGGTAAAAGATCACATGATTCAGGCAAGACCTGAAAGAGACAGAGAGGGAATGATAGCTATCATTTAAAACAAAACAAAACAAAACAAAAAAAAAATCTAAAATGGGATGACAGGAACACAGAGAAGACCAACGCAACGGACTAAAATAATTGACATAATAAATAAAACAAAAAATAAATTAATTAATTAAACACACACTACTGTGTTTAGCACAAAATGAATGTTGTTGCAAAGGCCAACAAATCCTTTAATATACATCTTTTATATTTATATTAAATATAAAAGAAAACAATCTAATATTATTTACAATTTTTTACATAAATTGCAGTTTATTGAATCAAACCTGTTAACAAAGCTATTGGACCAGGCCAAAATTTTTTTAAAATAATTTATGAATAAATGATAATAAATAACTCCAATCAAACTTTAGATTTAATGTAGTTATGTAGGGGACCAGGCCAAAATTTTTTTAAAATAAAATAAAATAATTTATGAATAAATGATAATAAATAACTCCAATCAAACTTTAGATTTAATGTAGTTATGTAGGTAAGTGTCACGTATGCCTAAGGAGAGGAGCGAGGAACGTGGAGATGAGAGTCAACGGTGAGCTCGGGCTTGAGCAGAGGGGCTGCCAGACGACAGCGGTGAAGGAGGCAGGAGCGGGCGGCTGGGCGGGCATTTTTGGGCTTTCAGGGCTGGTGTGCACTGGCCACACACACCAAATTGTGAATCCCAGCATGGGAAGCGCAACTGACAGGGGGACGACAGGGCTGCACTCGGGAACAGAGTCTCTTTTTGAGCTGGACTTGGAAACAGGAGCCCTCTCGGGGCTGGACGTGGGAACAGGAGCCCTCTCTGGCTGGGGAACAGGAGCCCTTTCTTGGCTGGATGTGGGAACAGGACTGACAGAGGGCTCCGACGAAGGAGGGAGGAGAGGGGGCAGGTCAGCATATACATCCATGAACTCTCCCTTGAAGTCCAGCAGTCCCAGATCCACATTCAGCTCACCCTCAGCCATGGTGCAGGGGGTGGAGCTCCTCTCCGCGATCTCGCTGTCCACAGCTTTTTCCCTCGTGGCGAGCTCTGTTGCCGGCTCTCGCACCTGGATTGACATCATGAACAGCTCCGGCTCCGTGGAGATCCTCAGCTCTGTCGCTCCATGCGACGATGGCTCGTCGGTTTCGGGCTCTCCGTCAACGGTGAGCTCGGGCTTGAGCTCCGCATCGCAGGGTGATGGTGGGCTGGACTCTGGGTCTGGCTGTGCTCTGGATCGGGGATAGACACTCTCCAGACACCAGATAATAGCTTCTCTCCAGCTCAGTCCGGTGGTGTCTGGGAGGTCGACAGGGCGGTGGTAATTTGCCCCAATCCAGAACAGTGAGTTCAGCGCAGCATCATTGAACGCTGTTAAAATGGCGAGCTGGCTGAACTCAACCGCATACTCCAAGAGGGGAAGGTCCTTACGGGCTAGGGAGGTGAATCTTGCGGCGAGGGCATCCCTGGGAATGGGAGAAAAATAACACTGAACAAAACACAGAAACAAAAACGGAGGGGAGACACGCAGTAAACTTTTTTGTAGGTCCGGTGTTCTGTCACGTATGCCTACGGAGAGGAGCGAGGAACGCGGAGACGAGAGATAATCACAATCAACAGTCTTTAATAATCCACAGACGCAGGGAAACACAGAGCAGGCTGGAGACACATGTAGCACATAGACACCGGACAAGGAAACACGGGGCAGACAACTCTTTAAGTACTAAACAAGGTAATTAACGAGACACACCTGAAATCACAGAGACAATGAAACATAGGAGAAACTCGGTCACGGGGAGCACATGGAGAGAAAAACAAACACAAAACAGGTCCATATTCCTGACAGTTAGGTTATGTTCAGGAAATTTTGCAACCCTGTTACTTAATCCTGCAAAACATTTAAACTAGTATTTCATTAGTGTTTAATGTTTATGTGTATTTTTTTTATTATTATTTAATTATTGTTAGAATATAATGAAATCGCACAAATCAGCATTAAAAATTAATTCAGGGAAGACATGTTCCTAGGTAACAGGTTAAAAAAATTACAAGCCTCTTACAAAACAAATTTAAAACAAAATATTGTATTTATTTATTTTATTATTTATTTGTTTTTACTTTGCTGAAAAAAAAGTAAGTTATATATTCTTGTAATAGACTAAAACATTCACTAATTTTCAGTGTGGCACACAAAACACACAGAGCAATTTCAACACTACTCTTTAGAGAAAGGATAACATACAAAAAGGTGGCAATGTAAAGAGAGTAAGTCTTCTCTTACAATATGGATATTTTGTATCTAATTTCCCTGATTTCCTCTCTCTAGCTAAAGATGTAAATGTGTTTAATATGATCTAAAGTTTGAACCTAGATGATGAAACATCAGAATGTGATTATGGCTGGTTTCAGGAAGCCATCTCAGCAGGAGCGCCAGCATGTGACGATCCCAACATGACAACCGTGGCATCACTAGAACATATGTAAACCAGGCACATTTAAGGGAAAATGTGGTATATCAGAAGAATGTGGCATGGGGAATACCAGCGTTTAACACGCAGAAATCCTTATTTACCCATCAAGCAAGAAACAGACCTTTAAAAAATTAACTGACAGAAAGAAGCGCTTGACTTCATCAATCACTCTTGGAATATTCCATCCCTCCATTAGGAGTAATGGAAACTGGAGAAGACTTGTTTTATCACATTCATCATGCATTTCTCTTCTAATCGCTTTGTGCTCACACCTAAAAAAAATGGCACAGATTCGCTGCGTCGGGCCTCAAATTTATGCCATAATCTCCTGCGTTATTCATATTGAAAAATATTTCAGACGCTTAATTCACTGAAAAATAAGCAAGAACACTGCTTGACTATATCAATTGGCAAGGAAAAGGAGATTAAAAAAGGAGGGAGTGAAAACACAATGAAATGACTGAAACGTTGTGTTTTAGGCCTATGTCAGTTCTCAGGTGGCACTGCTACATGCTGGGAATCGATTAAAGCATCACAGAGATCACATTTCATTCAAAACAGACCTGTGCTTACTGAGCAAACTCCACAAGAGAAAGAGGTAAAAAGAGAGCATGCAAACATGTGAAGGCATATATTGAAATAAATCGATTTTTTTCTTATTTTTTTCCCCTTTTGGAGCTTCGGAGACATGTTCACTGTGTATATAATAATAATGACAACATTTTAATTTTAGGGTGAATTATTCCTTTAAGTGTGTTTCCCTCATGCTGGTCTCATTCTGCTTTTTAACATTCAATTACTGTTTTTACTTTAGATGGAAGCGCTATGAAACAATAGAATGAAGAGATGTGAAAATGATGTGAAAATGAGACTAAGACTTCAGATTGGCAAAGAAGTGAATGATTCTTCTTATCTTCCATTTCCTTGCCTGGACCATCACATCTTTCACATCCCACTTGAAGGAAAGACTCGAATCTGCAAGATGGATCAAACCAGAGCAACTCTAAGCGCCAGCTAGAGACACTCAAGAAAATCATGATGAGCTGTAGTTTTCCTCCTACTAACGTTAATTCCTCATTTCCTCTGCGAAAGCTGTTGAGAAAAACAGACGAGGCGAGAGCGCACAGTAATGTGGGCAACTGCGAAAACAAATGAGCCAATTACATACAAATCTGATGGAAATCTTCGAAACATAAACATCAACAGCTACAGGATTGGCTATAAATAAGAGCTGGTAGAGGATAGAGGAGACTGACACTAGACAATCTCAATGGAGTGCTAAACGATTGCCTGCCAAATAAGAGCCCACGGTTTTGGACGAGAGAGGAGGAGTATTCACTTAAAGCGGCTCACTTTATTTCCTTTGTGTCAGATGCTTCTGTCTGCAGATATAGGCCTCACTACACAAATGCATGTTAGATTTGGAATAGATTTTGAGGATCAAATCATAATATTACAAGAATAAAAATGTTTTGTGAATAATCTTATAGTCGGCCTTTTACAAGAATAAAGTCATGATAATAAAGCAAGTTTACAAGATTAAAGTAATATTTGGAGAATAAAGTTTTAGAGATCTATACATTTTCAGATCTCAACATTTATGAGATTATTATTATTTTTTTTTTTTAAAGACTAAAACACAATTGTAGGTATGCTTTAAACAAAAAAAAAAGAATGATTAAAGTCTCCCATTGATTTACACTGATCTTACAATTTATTGGTCTTCTTTCATCTTTTCACCACACAGTGTACTCTTTTCATACATAGGCGACAGAAAGCAAGATGCATTTTTTAAACTAACCTAAAATGTTAACACTATTCTTATGCTCTGAACAGCATTGATAGCTCCCTATAAGCACATGTAGTTATTTTGTTTTTCTTATTTTCTCAGTAGTGTTACTTGAGTTCTGGATTTCAGGTTTTACAGCATTTGTACATCATTTTTATCCCAATAAACAGTCAGCTCTTGTATAATGAATTATTTAATTATTTATTTATTTATAATAAATTATAAATTTGATTTACATTCACACACTAAATGTCATGTTAGAAAAGCAGCTGTTTTATTCACAGTGACTGTCCCTCAAGTCAAACCTTGAGCTTTCAGCAGCAGTTTTTAATATAGTATCTTTCCACTTCTATACACACACTCACCATTTAATATCACATTTCATAAGCCTCATTCTGATTCAATATTCAATAGCTCAAGTGGAACCGCAGAGAGAAAAACTAGAGAGGTTCAGAGATTTCTGTCCCTCCATTGACTTTCTACACAACTACCACTTTGACGCTTCAAAAGGTTTATAAAGGTATATAGAGATCGTAAAAAGTAAATTTTTTTAAAGAGACTCCATTGCTTATATGATGAACAGCCAATATTTAGGCTTTTATTCATATTGATCAGTGAACATAAACAGAAGCTCAACAGTACTTGCTTGATGCACAAGAACAAGCCTCATTGTAAAGCTCAAACGTGCTGTGTAACACATGAGAATGAACCACTTTGGTTCTCACACATCAAGCAAGGGTGCTTGAGCTTCCGTTTTCCATAACTGATGTGTGCGTTGATTAATGTTTATATGTGAATAAAAGCCCAAATTAGATCTGTTCATCATATAAAGCGATCAAGTCTCTTCATGAAATTTGGACTAAACTGATCAGTTCGTATGGATTAGTTTTACAATCTCTTTATGAACTTTTTTAAGTGCCAAAGTGGTAGTAGGGTAGACTGTCAATGGAGGGACAGAGATTTCTCAGATTTCATTCAGAATATCTTCATCTGAGTTCTGAAAATGAACATAAGTCTTACGGGTTTGGAACGACATGAGGGTGAGTAAATTATGACAGAATTTTTTTAAGAGTTAATTGTCATAATGCTTTTTGGCATCACTGTATGGTTTGTGATATATAACAATATTGCAATTAAATATACTCTACCGTTCAAAAGTTTTGAGTCAGGTTTTTTAAATTTTTTTATTAAATTGATCAAAACTTTTATAAGATCAGACATTTATAAGATTAAAAAGATGTATATTTCAAATAAATTATTATTGTGATGTTGTCCTTTTTAACTTTCTATTCATGAAATAATCCTGAAAAAAAATGTTGTTTTATAACCGATAACATAAAACTGATACATAAAATGTATAAAAATATTAAACACCACAACTGTTTTCAACATTGCTAATTATATAACACCAAGTCAGAATCTTAGAAAGATTTCTGAAGGATCATATGACACTGAAGACCGGAGTAATGGCTGCTGAAAATGTATTTGCCCATAAATATAAATACATTTTAAAATATATTAAAATAAAATAAAAACATTAGTTTAAATTAGAATAATAGTTCACAATATTATTGTATTTTGATAAAATAAAACAGCCTTGGTGAGCATAAGAAACGTCTTTCAAAAACATTTTTAAAAAACATATAAAACATATTTCCCAAAAAAAAAAAAACTTACAAACCCCAAACATTTCAATGGTAGTGTATTTAAAGTGTGTTCAAGCACCAGCAAAACACAGTGTAAATAAATACTCTTTGAGAGAAGCAGTCAATCAGCAGAAGCTAAACGCAGCTCGTACGTGTATTTATTTCTTGTCTCAGTGTTTAGCGCAGTTGTCGTTGCTAGGAAACGCTTGTTTTGTTTACTGTGTGGAGACGTGCTGAAATCGTGTTTGGTCTCGTACTGTATCGTGTACCTTGTCAGTGTCGTGCGCTTTGCTTGGCCATTTGTTGTGATAAACAGGAAAGTGTGTCCAGCTGAATTCAATTTTAGTTTTGTTAGACGAATATAAAAAGCTTACTATATCGTGGCAGCGGTCGTGGCAGCCCTCGTGTGAAGCTCCCCTCATGTGAAGACCGAAGAGTGTAAAGACCATCGACTCTACCATTCGACTCCACGAAGCAGGGACACCGGCAAGGGACATAAGTATCACTTTTAAATCATTCTCTTTCCTACTACTTGTTTCCCTTCTGTTTTCAGTTTTTATAACCAATTCTTACTATGTGTTTCCAGATCCCTACTATCACTACCACTCGCAAACCATGCATCACACACTGTAGGCAG
>NW_015542530.1:199383-205855 GCF_001515605.1 Sinocyclocheilus anshuiensis
TTCCCCTGAACAGTTATCATCTCTTGATGTTAACAGTGCTACTGATACTTTCTGCTCCACTCTTACGTTTAGTTTAGACACTGCCTGCCCCTTGTCTTCCAGGCCAGCTCATACCACCTTTTCTGCCCCTTGGCTATCTGATGTTCTCCGTGAACATCGTTCTAAGCTTTTTTAATTATACTTTATCTACATTTATCTTTTTTAAAGATTATTTATATTTTTCTATTCTATCTACTTGTTTTTCTTTGTGTGTGTGTGTGTGTGTGTGGAGCTAAAAAAATACAGAATATCTTAAAAAATATTAGGTGTGTGTGGGGTGGGGGGGTTAGACTGGTTAACTGAATAAAAAATGTAAATATGCTTTCAAAATTAATTATTGCTGCCAACAATAAGACAAATGCCCTCAATGACAGACAGCCTCTGAGCAGCGCCCATGATTGATAGTGGTAAAATATCCTACAATTACTAACATAAAGGTGATGACGTTTGATTGCTGTGCTCTTTAATGTAGCATAAATCCACTCACATCAACAATCATCAAATGTTCTTTGAAAAATAGCCATTTTGTTTTTGGGGTTAAATAAACGGTAGTGCTGTGGTCATCTCAGGAGGGCAGTTTGCTGGGGTTTTCTTACCATGTAGAGGCTCAGGTTAATGTTGAGCTCTATGTCAAAGTATCGGCCCTGGTGTTCCATAGGTTCTGTTCTTCCAACCCACTGGTGCTCCTGCAGACGGGGCCATCACAGCGTGTGGCCACCCAGTCGAGTCTGAAGAGACACGTTCACTGAGTACAGACATCGGGGCAGCTTCTCTCTCACGGCCCTCAAACACAAAACAAGCACATCTATGGGCTCCAGGGTCCGAGTCCATTCCACCTACACAGAAAGAATGAAACATTTCAGTATGTGAAAAAGATTTGAAAAGAGCAAGAGAGAAAACTTTACAGAACATACTATTCACTTACAATGAAGATTGTATTCTTTTCTACTTTTTATTACAGCTTTATGTTTAATATTTAGACAGAATTGGTTAACGTTTGTTAACGTTTCCAAGATAGGCACCCTGCAGAATTGAGATGCATTGAGATTAGTTTTGGAATGGGATCCTGAATCAAATTTGAATGGAATCATGAACTGGATATTCTTCATATTAAGAGGATACACAGAGGCTGGGATCAGAATGGAACACTGGCTCATGATTTATTAAATACTTCCCAGTATATGCTGCATTGTAATGCATTGTAAGTATATGCTGTATACTGCCTACTATCAAAAAAAAATAAATAAAAATACATGACCTCATCATGTTGCATGTGAATGTCATTAAGTTATCATCTGAAATGGAAAGTCAATTATACAGTTGCCGTATACAACATGGTATTATGGTATACAATGTGTTCTAATGTATACTGCACATTGTGGAAAATGTAGTCGGCCACTTAGCAGAACATTTGCATTCTGTGCACAATAGTCATACTATATACTACAGCAACAGCAGCATGTTTTTTGAAACAGGCAGATTTTCAGGAAATAAAGGTGAGGACGACATTGCATTTCCTGCAGCTGTGGTGTGAGTGGTGTAACGCCATAACATGCGCCTAGACGACATCAAAGCAGCTTGCCATATCCTTTACACTTCTCATCCCTCGCTTTCTGGCACGCAGACTGCCTTTTGCTGAAGCCTCACTGACAGATCGACAAAACGCATTGCAAACAGGATACATTACATGCCTCCCCCCGCCCAAAAAGCCACACACACTCACGCATACACACACAAAAACTTATTTTCTTTCTAAGTATACCCTAATATTCCAAGATTAAGCTTTCTCCTTAATTATTTTCATTTTAATTAGTAAATCTTAATTAACAATGAACATTTACCCTTAAAATTTTTGGCGTGAGAACGAAGGGTGGTGGGCGGGGGGGGGCAGCTAGTGAATAAATATGACAATCTTTTTGAGTCCTGAAGGCAAGATTACCGATGCAGGCAGGCTTAGTTATTAAACACATTCTAAATTAAATGCCTCCATGAATTTTGTGCAGAAATATATTTTCATAGTTTTGCATGCCAAATGTGACATTTTATATTTGAGATTCATCTGCCACTGTAATTTTGGAAATGTCATATAAACAAAGATTTTGTCATTTACCAATGAAATTACTATGCGTGACAGGTCGGCCATTGCTTTTCTGGCTGTGCGGGTTGTTTCAAGTCAGCAAGCCATAAAATATCTTTATCTCTCTGAAACACAGCAATATGAGCGATAATGGAACAGTGACTGGGGGGCACGGATGCCAGGCTGAGGAATTACACTACAATCTCACTGCGTTTACTGTCTCCCTCAAAGCTGATGCTTGGTCTGCAAACCAAGACTGCTGCTGCTGCTGCTGTTGAGGCCCTCTTACATGAGTCATTACAATGCAAAACCTCACCGCAACAACATCTCACATGCAACTGAACAAGCTGCATTGGCTGCTGTCCTCTTTCTTTAGTTTTCGTCAAGTTGGAAAACTTAGGTGCGGCTACCTGTTCTCATGTCCTTTAATTTCTTGCTTATTCTCAGGAAATGTGTAGTATGTGTGCCCTTATGACTGATTTCATTAACAGAACTTAATCGTGTTATTTGATTCAGCTCTATTTAGTGTATAATACAACAGAATATTTAAAACATTCATTTTATTTCTACCTTTTATTCTTTCTTTATAATATCAGCCAATTTGCATGTTCCTATTAATCATCATTACAGTTTAATGGGTTCAAATAGAACCAAATTCTACCTTAATTTGAAATGAAAATACCAGTTTCACTAAAATGCAGAATTTGTACTTACTGTTCAACCTTGTAATGTTGTGACATTTCTGCCTTTAAAATAATGGTTTGATCTTTCTTAAATCAGATTTACTTTAAAGGAGTGACATCAAAGTCTTTTCCGACCACATGGTTCAAACAGAGGCAAGTGTCTCTTGCAGTCTGTATCATTAGTACTAGTATACATCAGTATATATATATATATATATATATATATATATATACACAAAAAAAAAGTATCGGACAAAGTGATACATTTTGAAATGAAAAATAATGTTCTTGATCAACTCAAGTGCGGTGCAGTGCAATGCAATATTTGCAACAGTAGTTGTTACTAGTTGGCAATTGTTCAACAATCAGTATTGCCTTCAACCTTCATTTCATTAATCTATTAAAATTATATTAATTATGACAGTCCACATTTGGGGTTTTCTACTTTTTTTGCATAAAGGAAGTGATGTGTTCTCTGTAAGAAAGAGCGAAAGAAAGAGAGATAGTGTACCTGCCAGTGGAGGTCAGATTCAATGCCCAGTGGCTCTGTGTTTTCTGTTTCTTCAATAATTTCACCATATTGGTCGATGACCTCAGCCTACCGTTGACGCAGAGAATTCAGCAAGTGATTCTCCGCCCTAAAGATGTACATACAGACACATATTAATAAGCTTATCTAGATGAGGACATGCCATAACATTTCATGCCATAAATAAATAAATCTATTAAATAAATATAATTTATTTGAAGCATCTTTCCACTAGAGAATGAAGAGTAAGAATTTAGCTTACTTTTGGGAACAATTGTATTCCCAAAGTACTTCTTTATAAACCTAAATGTTAAACAATTACTATAACATCAGCCACACCAATTTATTAAAAAAAATAAAATAAAAATATAATATCAGACATTCACACCACACCAGATAAGAGATTCTGTAATACTGCCACTGAAAGTCTCTATCTTGGACAGAGATAACTGTTGGAAATCTGCTAAAAAATAGACACGTAACAGTATTCTTTCAGTGAATGTGGGTGGTATGGCCCTGATCTGATACAGACTTCTCATCTGAGTAACAATCACCCAGCGCTGATATGAGAGGACATAGAGAGGGTCATCTAACAAACCTCTGCGCCAGTGTCCAACTAACAGCCCTGATTTCATTAGATCAGTCTTTGTGATGCTGCACAATTATTAAAAACTTAAAGACAGCCAAGCCTGCAGGCCTGACACGCAGAAACAGAGAGCACGAGACAGAAAGGGCTGTAGACTGAAGTGAACAGGATGAAATTGATGCTAATTTGCGTCCAATCTGCACCAGTGTCCAACTAACAGCCCTGATTTCATTAGATCAATCTGTGTGATGCTGCACAATTATTAAAAACTTAAAGACAGCCAAGCCTGCAGGCCTGACACGCAGAAACAGAGAGCACGAGACAGAAAGGGCTGTAGACTGAAGTGAACAGGATGAAATTGATGCTAATTTGCGTCCAATGACACGGACAGATTTCCTCGCCTTTGGCAATTTACCCAGAATGCACTGGTAGAGACAATACAATGTGGAGTATATTACATCTTCTCACAAATGTCAGCAAAATGTAAATGGCTTTGGAAACACAGATTAATGATTATTTCAAATCAGATTGGATGTAGAGAAATTCGCAATTCGCAATTCGAAACACAGCATAGAGTCTGTCCTGCATAATGGCTTCTTCCTCATCTATGCGCCTAATCTGAACAAACAAATAATACACGTTCAAATGTTATAAACAATATTATGAAGAAACCAAATTTTAAAATTTGAGATAACACAAAAACTCTAACTTCAAAATTCATTCCTATCAGGGCTTGCAAATAAGTGAAAGAATAGTTTTAAAATATTAGATACATTTAGGCTTTACTGCTGTTATGACACTCAACAACTCACAAACATTGACACTTAATGATTGGTATGAAAAACCCTTATAGCTTACTAAACACTACTCGTGTAAAACAGTATGTATCATGCAACATTAACAGTAGTTAAGAATTAATAAAAAAAAAAAAATGTGGGCAATGTTAGTTCTAATAAATACTTCACACTTAAAATAGAAGGTCAACTCAAGTGCACTGCATTGTGAGACACAGTACTTCATGCAGTGTGCTTTGGTTCTACAACAGAACACAACAGAAGGTCATCTGGCAATTCAGTGGAAACATGTGAAAACATAATGAAAACATGCATAATGCGAACAGTATACATACACTTTACTGAAGAAATAGTACGATCACATCCAAGACTGAACAAAATTTGAAAGGATCGTGTAAGCGGTTTGATATATGTATATAGTGCTGTCAAATCGATTAATCATAGCACTAATATATATATACACACAGTGCTGCTTGAAAGTTTGTGAATCCTTTAGAATGCTTTCAGTATCTGGTGTGACCCCCTTTTGCAGCAATAACTGAAGGTAATGTTTCTTGTAACTGCTGATCAGTCCTGCACAATGGCTTGTAGGAATTTTAGCCCATTCCTCAGTACAGAACCACTTCAACTCTGTGATGTTGGTGGGTTTCCTCCTTTGAATTGCTTGCTTCAGGTCCTTCCACAAAATGTCATTGGATTAAGGTCCGGAATTTGACTCAGTCATTCCAAAACATTAACTTTGTTCTTCTTTAACCATTCTTTGGTAGAACGACTTGTGTCTTGGGGTCGTTGTCTTGCTGCATGACCCACTTTCTCTTGAGATTCAGTTCTCAGACAGATGTCCTGACATTTTCCTTCAGCATTTGCTGGTATAATTAAGAATTCATTATTCCATCAATGATGGCAAGCCTTCCTGGACCAGATGCAGCAAAACAGACCCAAACCATGATACCACCACCATCATGTTTCACAGATGGGATAAGGTTCTTATGCTGGAATGCAGTGTTTTTCTTTCTCCAAACATAACGCTTCTCATTTAAACCAAAAAGTTATATTTTGGTCTCATCCATCCACAAAACATTTCTCCAGTATTCCGCTGGCTTGTCCACATGATCTTTAGCAAACTGCAGATGGGCAGCAATGTTCTTTTTGGAGAGCAGTGACTCTGCCATGCACACCATGGTTGTTCAGTGTTCTCCTGATGATGGGCTCATAAACATTAACATTAGCCAATGGGAGAAAGGCCTTTAGTTGCTTAGAAGTTAGCCTGCAGTCCTTTGAAACCTAGTGGCCTTTTACATGTCTTGCTTTTGGAGTGATCTCTGTTGGTGGACCAGTGGTCTTTAGTTTCCTCCATTTGTACACAATCTGTCTGTGGATTTGTGGAGTTTTGTAACCTTTTCCAGCCCGATGAGCAACAGCAACTCTTTTTCTGAAGTCCTCAGAGATCTCCTTTGTTCGTGCCATGATTCACTTCTACAAACATGATCAGACTTTGATAGATCCCTGTTCTCTAAATAAAACGGGGCACACACTGACACTTGATAGTCATCTCACTGAATAAAAACACCTCTGAACAGATGGACTCTAATTTCACCTTCAAATTAACAGCTAATCCTAGAGATTCACATATTTTTGCCGCTCACAGATATGTAATATTGGATCATTTTCCTGAATAAATAAATGACAATGTATATATTTTCATCTCATTTGTTTGATTGGGTTCTCTTTGTCAACTTTCAGGACTTGCATGAAAATCTGATG
>NW_015542530.1:208205-208574 GCF_001515605.1 Sinocyclocheilus anshuiensis
GTTGTCTTGCTGCATGACCCACTTTCTCTTGAGATTCAGTTCTCAGACAGATGTCCTGACATTTTCCTTCAGCATTTGCTGGTATAATTAAGAATTAATTATTCCATCAATGATGGCAAGCCTTCCTGGACCAGATGCAGCAAAACAGACCCAAACCATGATACCACCACCATCATGTTTCACAGATGGGATAAGGTTCTTATTCTGGAATGCAGTGTTTTTCTTTCTCCAAACATAACGCTTCTCATTTAAACCAAAAAGTTATATTTTGGTCTCATCCATCCACAAAACATTTCTCCAGTATTCCTCTGGCTTGTCCACATGATCTTTAGCAAACTGCAGATGGGCAGCAATGTTCTTTTTGGATAG
>NW_015542530.1:208811-210788 GCF_001515605.1 Sinocyclocheilus anshuiensis
GGCTCATAAACATTAACATTAGCCAATGTGAGAAAGTTGCTTAGAAGATAGCCTGCAGTCCTTTGAAACCTAGCTGACTTTTACACGTCTTTATTTTGGAGTGATCTTTGTTGGAGGAGCACCCCTAGGAAGGGTAACAGTGGTCTTCAATTCCTCCATTTGTACACAATCTGTCTGATTGTGGATTGGTGGAGTCCAAACTCTTTAGAGATGGCTTTGAAACCTTTTCTAGCCTGATGAGCAACACCAACTCATAAACATTAACATTAGCCAATGTGAGAAAGGCTTTGTTACTTTTACACGTCTTGCTTTTAGAGTGTTTTTTGTTGGTGGACCACTCCTGGGGAGGGTAACAGTGGTCTTGAATTTCCTCCATTTTTACACAATCTGTCTGACTGTGAATTGGTGGAGTCCAAACTCTTTAGAGATGGCTTTGAAACCTTTTCTAGCCTGATGAAAAGGTTCATCAACTCTTTTTCTGAGGTCCTCAGAGATGTTATTTGTTTGTGCCATGATACACTTCCACAAACATGACCAAATTTTGATAGATCCCTGTTCTTTAGATAAAACAGGGCACACACTGACACCTGATTGTCATCTCACTGATTAAAAACACCTCTGAATAGATGAACTCTAATTTCACCTTCAAATTAACAGCTAATCCTAGAGATTCACATACTTTTGCTGCTCACAGATATGTAATAAGGTTATCTCTGTCAACTTTCAGGACTTGCATGAAAATCTGATGATTTGTTTTGGGTTATATTTATGTAGAAATATAGACAATTCTAAGGGGTTCACAAACTTTCAAGCAGCACTGTATATATATATATATATATGTGCCTGTGTGTGTGTCTGTGTGTGTGTGTGTGAGTGACTGTCAGGATTGGACCTGTTTTGTCATGTGTTTCAGTTCCTGTTTTGCCATATTTGGTCATGTTCCTGTCCTCGTTTACTTTGACTATGTTCCATTGGTGTCACCTGTGTTCCCCTGATTGCCCTGTGTTTAAAATTCCTAGTCTTTTCAGTTTGTGTTTGTGAGGTCTACTCGTTCTCTACGTGTGTTGGCTCAAGCTCCTATTGTGGATTATCTCCTGTGTTTCGTGATTAAAGACTGTTAAACGTTTCCTTGTGACTCCAGCGTGTTCCCTCAACAGCATGACGTGACAGAAGACCTGACCAAAAAACAGTTACCTCCGTGTTTTCCCCTCCATTTGTTTTCTCGTTTTTCCCAGTATCTTTTTTTCCCATTGTGTTCCCTGGATGGATGCCCTTCTTCGCCCCGAATACCTCCTCCTCCTGCTGGAGCAGGGTGACAAAGCTCTTGAGGACCATACAAGACTGTTCCAGCTGCTAGCAAGCACCACCAGCTACACGGATGACATGCTCTATGCGTTCTACGATGCCAGTCTAAACATCGAGTGCAGAGCGCCGTCGTCCGAAGATGGTCCTCGAGAGGATTTCGGCGCGTTTGTGGAGTGGATTATGGCGAGAAACGGGTCACCTCTCAACATCTCTCCCAAGGATGATCTCGCCAGATCCAGAGCCCAGCCCACCAACTCCCCGCTGTGCGGCGCTAAAGCCCGAGCCCACCGATGACGGAGAGCCAATTCCCATCGCGATCTACGAGCCAGCGCAATGCCGAGGGATTGAGCGGAGGATCGCCCCGGAAGTAGAGCCAAAGCCGTCAGACCAGGTGTGTGAGCCGGCCGGATCGCCTCTCATCTTCACTCCCGAGGATGATCTCGCCAGATCCACTCCAGATCCAGAGCCCAGCCCACCATCTCCCCGCTGTGCGTAGCTAAAGCCCGAGCCCACCGATGACGGAGAGCCAATTCCCATCGCGATCTACGAGCCAGCGCAATGCCGAGGGATTGAGCGGAGGATCGCCCCGGAAGTAGAGCCAAAGCCGTCAGACCAGGTGCGAGAGCCGGCAACAATGCCCGCCACGAGGGAGAAAGCCGCGGCTGAGGGGGA
>NW_015542530.1:210904-213178 GCF_001515605.1 Sinocyclocheilus anshuiensis
GAGCGCCCCGGAAGTAGAGCCAAAGCCGTCAGACCAGGTGTGTGAGCCGGCTGCAACACCCACCACGAGGGAGAAAGCCGCAGACGGTGTGAGCGTGGAGAGGAGCTCTGCCCCCTGCACCGCGGCTGCGGGTGAGCTGAGGGTGAGCTGAGTATGGCGCGGCGAATGTGCCAAACCGAAGAGGAGAGGGCACCAGTCCCCGAATTCAGTCCAGAGCGCCCTCCTGTTCCCGTGTTCAGCCTAGAGGGGGCTCCCGATCCAGAGTTTAGCTCTGAATGCCCGGAGGCTCCTCCCTCCTTCATCACCTCCCTGGTCTATGTCTGCCAGCCCCCTCCCAGGTGTCTGTCCTCCTCCTGAGCCTCCTCCTTAGTTCCCACCCATCCCCCCCCCCCCCCCTGTTGTTCTATGGGGGGGGGGCGATATGTCAGGGTTCTGGACTGTCTGTGTGTGTTTTGCTCCCCGTGACCCAGTTTCTCCTCGTGTTTATTGTGTTAATTTGATTATGATTCTATGCACCTGTGTTTTTGCCTTATTTGGTCATGTTCCTGTCCTCGTTTATTTTGATTATGTTCCATTTATGTCACCTGTGTTCCCCTGATTGCCCTGTGTTTAAAAGTCTTAGTCTGTTCAGTTTGCATTTGTGAGGTCTACTCGTTCTCTACATGTGTTGGCTCAAGCTCCTATTGTGGATTATCTCCTGTGTTTCGTGATTAAAGACTGTTAAACGTTTCCTTGTGACTCCAGCGTGTTCCCTCAACAGCGCGATGTGACACTGACATTTATTTTATTAGGAATGCATACTATTTATACATGTTTTACAGTATAGAATTGTCCGTAATAGCCTGTGATTGTGTGTTTGAGTGATAGTACAGTGTGAATGATGGGGAAAGACAGCAGAAGGTCTCAGCAGCAGTTCCTGTACCTCAGGAAATCTCATTTGACATACCTACAGTAATCTTTCCTTTTTCTGGACACATATCAGTACCTTTGAATTTCCCCTTAAGAGCGACATTACTCTCTGCTTCCTCGCCCACACCTTTTCCTCTGTCTTCCCTTGCTCTGAAAGCTCTTCCTGCCAAAAAGGAAAATCCATGTTCTTGTTTAGGACCAACAGACTGCATTCTGCCACTGAATGTGGCTAACTTAAATTCAGAACATCTAAAGAGACGTGTTAATACAATCTGCAGGCAAACCCTACAGATACACACCACATAACTCAGTCAGCACGTTTTAGAGGCTTTATACTCTCTTACTGACAGCAGTACATCATGTGCTGCTTAAACCCACATTATTGTGAAATAGCTGTGGAGTGTGGTAGCAATAATGTTGTGTTTTCCGAACAGTTGGAGAGCTCTCATCTGCAGTCGCACACAAACCAAGAGTGATTATTCAATACATGCCATGACTCAAACAACCATTACATCCCATCCGCTCCTTATGCGTTCATTTCTCACTTCAACTTCAGATTCTCTATTTAATGTGCAACTCTTCATTCGCATTTCAGTCATAACAAGTTGCCAAGACTGATTACAGCTTAAATATGCTGGCTAATTCTGATCTTGTTCAGTGCAATTTCAAATTTTTGTGCTTTTGACAATTCCTCTGTATTGAATTGCATAGAAAGTGAAGCATCTAGAATATGACCTGAAAAGTCCCAGAATTTTCTGTTTGGTTTCAGATGAAAAGCAAAAAATGTATTCTATGAAGACATAAATAAAGTGAACTTGTAGTACATTATATTATGATGCACATTCACAGTGGGTTTTCACCATAAACAATGAAACTAGGCCACATACATAAAGAAATATTCTACTAAAATAAAAATAAAAAAATATATCCGGCACCCATAAGTTATATTCCAATAACCAAAAAAACTGTATAACACATAGAATGCAAAATAAAATTGCACAACAAGTAAAACTTCACTTTATGTGAGCATACATAGAGAGCATGTAAAGGCATGGACACACGAGTGTTGTCATTTAAGACAACGAACAACGAAAGTGCATGAAGTGATAAATGCTGATTGTAAATATTGCTTAGCAACATGCTAACTCAGAGTGTGTGTGTGTGTGTGTGTACTGGTATTCACTATGTACAGAAATACCAGTTAATTTTGACCTTATGTTTTAGGTCCCCATGAGAAAAATGTGCTCACAAATCATACAGAATGAAGCGTTTTGAAAATCTAAAAATGCAGAAAGCTTCGTATGAGGGGTAGGGTTAGGGTAAGGGGATAGAAAATACAGTTTGTACAGTATAAAAACCATTACG
>NW_015542530.1:213207-231741 GCF_001515605.1 Sinocyclocheilus anshuiensis
GTGTGTGTGTGTGTGTGTGTGTGTTTTCTGGATTCAGTTTTTTTTTCCTGTTTTAATTTTTAAGGACTCTGTTTAAATAATTAAATTAAACGAAAAATCATGTCCAGTTGATTTAAGTCAAGGAACTTATGAACTTTAACAAAACATTAATGCAAGTTTAATACATTTTTCTTTTTTTTAGGGCACTGTGAATTATTTATTTTTTCTGGATTCCATTTGAAGGTTTTTTTATTTTTATAATCAAAAAGTATGTCTAATTCAATGCAATTGAAACTTTGAAAGTTTTATTTTTTGACGGGTTGTTGTGAAGTTTCTATATGTATGATATGACAATAGTTTTCTCCAACGAAATGGTGAAATTCTGGAGAAATGAACTCTCAGAGCAGCTCTAGAGAGGAAGTTCATGTGTTCATGTTGTCATATAGTGAGATAACAGATACTGAAAACACCATGAGCGTCATGCATGCTCAAGTTTGGGTAGTAGATGAAACCGTTCCATTCATTCACACAGTGACACAAAGAATGTGCAAACATTATACTGAAGTCTTTTTGTGGTTTAATATTCATAGACCATATTGTGATTTGATTAAGTGTACAGCGCTATTTTTAATTTATTTATCCAAAAATTGTCAAATCCCATGATATTCTGGTTATACAGTTATACAGTTAATTCTATTTTTATGCCTAGATTCTGCGATTCTGACTGCATTTTCTGCATCGAATAAATCACTGGGCCCTACTATGGTCTTAGCAGTTTGCCCACGTTCATGACCTCATAATTTGTACTGCTCATGTGGATGGTTTGATTGCTGTGTCATGTCCCATTTCCTCCCTTTATCAATAAAAATATTAAAACCCAAGTAAATGCATAAAATAAGTATGCTCTGAAAAACCCTGTCAATAGTGGGCAACAAGAACACAAACTAGTTTAATCAAAATAAAAACAAAATTTAAATAATAATCAAAGTGAATAATCCACCTACACAACAGCAACTGAGTGGTGTGACATGACTAGAACAAAACTACAAACGTCCTGTTATAAGCAACGTCTTTAATTTACAGTGTAGACCTTGATTTAAAAAATAAATAAATAAAAATTACATTACATTTTTAAAAAGCTGCATCATCTATTGCCATTTGCTTGACAGAGTGTAGAATGGATGTAATTCAGGCTGTGACACGATGACTTCACAGCACTGA
The DNA here is from genome assembly GCF_001515605.1 of Sinocyclocheilus anshuiensis. Classification (NCBI taxonomy): domain Eukaryota; kingdom Metazoa; phylum Chordata; class Actinopteri; order Cypriniformes; family Cyprinidae; genus Sinocyclocheilus; species Sinocyclocheilus anshuiensis. The sequence continues at coordinate 214,408 of NW_015542530.1, forward strand.
TCATTCTGGCCATCTGAGATTAATGGGCTTATATATAACTGACCTGCTCTAAAGTGAGTCTGCCCACTGGGATCATGTCTCTCTGAACCCGCTCTCTGAGCTGCTCCACGTACTGAGGTATGACCTCCGCTCTCCTTTCCAACAGCTCAGCCCTCCGTCGATCCCTCCATCCATCCTTAGCCGCTGGTTCAACATCCTCAGCACGCTCAGATGTCAGCAGTCCTATGATACACATGCACTATGGTTATACATCAAATAAAAATATGCACAACAACACAAATCTGATGAGTCAGTGATAGTGATGTTAAACTCTGCTCAGAGGTTTAGATACATTCCTCATCTGCACCAAATTACACAGAAGTACGATTTAATTAAACCACTGAGTTAATCAAACAGAGTAGTGCTAATGAAGCCCTAATGTGATTGTACTTGTTTCCCAGTACTGCACAACACACCAATGGGGAAACATCTGGATGAAGACAGGCCAAAGTGCAAAGATACATATTAAGTCTGTTCTAAAACTGCCTACCTAGACAGCATTTTAAGGTATATTAGGCACTCTGCTGATTTGAAGGCTGTTCCAAATAGTAGAAACGTCTCGGTTACGTATGTAACCCTCGTTCCCTCAAGGAGGGAATGAAGACGTCATGTCGTGACCGACGATTTGGGATCTCGCTTAGAGAGACCAATCCACTTCGAGTGTAAACTAAATGAGCCAATGCACATTGGCATGTGATGATTGCATCCAGCTGCCGCTGATCACAGCGTGAGCATAAAAAGGCAGCCGGTGCAACGCATACCAGGTTTTCGCTGAGGAGCCGAGCCGGTGACCCAGCCGCTCAGCGGTTGTACAGCAGCCATGGCGACGGGACGTGACGTCTCCGTTCCCTCCTTCAGGGAACGAGGGTTACATACGTAACCTAGAGGTTCCCTTTCAGTCGGTCACTACGAGTCACGTCGTGATCGACGAATTGGGATCCCTACCAAAGCGCCATGGATGCTGCCCCTTCCAGTTTCCTGTGCGAGCTGCCTGTGCCCCTTTGTGGTGTAGGCCGGGGCCCGCAACAAGAAGACCAGCCACTGTTGTCATAGCACTACCCACTCAGTGAGATTGGATAACACTTCTAAAACGTAGCTGTTCCACTTGGAACAGAAACGTTGCGGAAGCCCCATCCTTCCCGAAGGAGGTTTCGGAAGCACTTACACATATGACAACGTTCCACCACTTCTGGCTGCCGAGGGGATGGAGCCACTCGACAGGGTCTACAGTACGGACACTCTGGAGCAGTTTTAGCAAGCCGACACTAAACCGGGGCCTCTCAGGTGCTTCCACCCATTTGAGGTGAGAACACAGGAGGATACGACTCCACACAAAGGCTATAGAATCTAGTGAACGTGTTGGGGGTCGGCCAGCCTGCAGCTCTACAAATATCTTTCAGCGAGGCGCCACGAACCAGCGCCCAGGAGGATGCAACACTCCTAGTAGAGTGAGCTCGCAACCTGAGTGAGCAGGGCACACCTTGTGCCTGATAAACCAGGGTGATGGCATCCACAATCCAGTGGGCCATCCTCTGCTTAGAGACACACACCCTGTGCCTGATAAACCAGGGTGATGGCATCCAATATCCAGTTGGCCATCCTCTGATTAGAGACGGCATTCCCCTTCTGCCGGCCTCTGTAGCAGACAAAGAGCTGGTCTGAGGTCCTAAAGCTTTGTGTCCGGTCTATGTAGCACCTCAATGCTTGGACGGGACAAAGCAATGCTAGGGCTGGGTCTGCCTCCTCCGGGGGCAGCGCTTGCAGGTTCACTACCTGATCCCTGATTGTAGCCGGGCCGGGGCCTCAGGATTACCAGGGAGTCAGCTGGCCCAAACTCTAGGCACGAATCGTCGACCGAAAATGCGTGCAGGTCCCCTACCCTCTTGATGGAGGCCAGTGCAAGCAAGAGCAGAGTTTTCATTGAAAGAATCTTCAGCTCAACTGACTGCAAAGGCTCAAATGGGCCCTGGTGTAGTGCTTTGAGTACTAGAGACAGGTTGCAAGAGGGTATAGAGGAGGGCTGGGGAGGATTTAACCTTCTCACCCCCTTCAGGAACCTGATTACCAGATCATGCTTCCCTTCCACGGGGTCATGGTTAGCAGCAATCGCAGCGACATAGACCTTAAGGGTGGAGGGAGACAGCCTTCGCTCCATCCCTTGCTGCAAAAAGGAAAGCACGACCCTGATCGGCCATCTCTGGGGGTCTTCTCGGTGAGAAAAACACCACTCGACGAACAGGTTCCACTTCAAGGTGTAAGTGTGTCTCGTAGACGGTGCTCTCACCGAAGTAAAGGTGTCAACTATCTCTTGGGGTAGGTCACCTAGAACCTCCGCATCCCGTCCAGGAACCGGACATGAAGTTTCCAGAGGTCTGGACGCGGGTGCCACAGGGTGCCCCGTCTCTGAGTCAGTAGGTCCTTCCTCAGAGGAATCTGCCAGGGAGGTGCTGTCACGAGGAGCATTAGTTCGGGGAACCAGGTCCGAGTGGGCCAATAAAGCGCCACAAGCAGAACCTGCTCCTCGTCCTCCATGACCTCGCACAGCGTCCGTGCGAGAAGGCTCACTGGGGGAAACGCATACTTACGTCCTGTCCTTGAATTAATTCAAGCAGTTCAGCACTGACCGCGCACGTTCCTCTGTGAGGCGTGCTGTCTGTTTGACCGAATCCAACTCCATACCGAGAAAAGAGATCCCCTCCCAGGAGAGTTTGCTCTTTTCCCAGTTGACCTGAAGGCCCAACCGGCTGAGGTGCGAAAGCACCAAGTCCTTGTGTGCACACAACTGTTGCTGAGACTGAGCTAGTATGAGCTAGTCGTTGAGGTAGTTGGGAATGCGAATGCCCTGTTCTCTCAGGGGAACAAGGGCTGCCTCCGCAACTTACGTGAAGACACGAGGCGACAGGGACAGCCTGGAGGGCAGGACCTCATACTGATATGCTCGTCCTTCGAACACGAACCGCAGAAATGGTCTGTGGCGCGGAAGGATCGACACATGAAAGTACGCGTCCTTCAGGTCGATCGCTGCAAACCAATCTCGGGGACGGACACACCTGAAGGGGCCCGGTTCAAGACACGCAGATCCAAGATTGGTCATAACCCACTGCCTTTCTTGGGTACAATGAAATAAGGGCTGTAAAACCCTGTATTCATATCGGCTGGAGAGACCGGCTCTATCACATCCTTATACCCAGATACCGTGCAAGCGGGACCAGCGGGACCAGCAGAACCACCGCCGTACCCGCAGTGGGGCAACGAGGTGGAACGCCGGGACCCAAATCGGGCAGCTTGTAAGCAGACCGAAGAGGGGTCTGAGTGTGCGGTGCAACGCTTACCTGGTTCCACAGTTTGGCAGAGGGTGCGTGAGTAGGAACTTTGTTGATGCTCTAGAACCGCCCGCTGTTGGCGATGGAAGAGGAGTATGGTCCGGTGCTGGTCCGTCCGCGACTCTCCGTGCCCTCCTGGGACCCAGGGACAGAGAAAACTGCTCTCTCGTCAAGATTTTCCAGATTCTCCACCCGGCCCTCCTCCGGGGGAGGGAGAGGTGCCTTCACCATCCCCCAAAGAGCAGCTTCCTCCCTCTCTGGGTCGCCCGTCCCGGGGCCTCTTGCTCTTTCGCTCAGCTCCAGGTTTGACGGGGGCCTGGATGGGTGGGGCAGCCTGCCCACGCCCAGCTCCACGGCGCCGCTTCCTGGAGGCTGCAGGAGCAGGGGTGGACGCAGGGGGCCGCCTTCAGCAACGAGCAGGCTGGGGCGCTGCGGACGGGTGAAGGCAGCAGCTGCCCGCCGGGGCAGGGTGTGATAAACCTCCTCAGTCTGCTTCTGTGCAGCTGAAAGCTGCTGGGCCAAGCTCTCGACCGCGTCACCGAAGAGTCGTTGCCCCTGGGACACAGGGGCATTAAGGAACCAAACTTTGTCGGCGTCCCTCATATCAACTAGACACAGGCAAAGATGGCCTTCCTGGACCGCAAGTGTGGACATCGCACGACCCAGAGAACTCGCGATGACCTTCATCACTCGGAGCGCGAGGTCAGTAGCGGTTCGGAGCTCTTTCAGAACTTCCGGAACATGACCACCCTCGTGCAGGTCCCTCAGTGCCTTGGCCTGATGAACCTGCAGTAACGCCGTAGCGTGTAAGGCGGAGGCAGCTTCTCCACAGGCCGTATAAGCATCGCCGGACAGGCCAGACGAGTACCTACAGACCCGGGAGGGGAGGCATGGTTCGCCCTGCCGGGTGGAGGTGGTATTAGAGCACAACTGCATTGCAACCGACCGCTCCACCGGGGGGACCCCCGTATACCCCCTAGCTGCACCACCGTCGAGGGTGGTGAGGGTGGAAGAACCAGCAGGCCGGTTTCCGGCAATAAAAGGTGCCGTCCATGACCTGGTGAGCTCCTCATGCACCTCCAGGAAGAAAGGCACCGAGTTGGGGTGCTGAGAACCAGCGCGAGCCACCCCGAGAAACCAATCGTCCAACCTCGAGGGCCCAGGACGCGGTGTAGGTTTCCACTCGAGCCCTACCCTCTTGGCGGCCCAGGAAAGCATAGCCGACATATCTGGATCCGATTCAGGCCTTACCACCATCCCGGAGGGCGGCAGTGCAGCTGAATCTTCCTCTCCAGAGAGCTCTCCCTCTGATGCAGTGATCGACATTTGGTTGTCAGGAGGAGCACCGAAGGATACCGCTCGTACGCACTTTGAAGAGGGCCCAGCACGTTCCTTTGGCGGTTCAACTGGTTGCAAAGCGCTAGAGGAGCGATGGTCCACCGAGGGTTGTTTCCCTGAAGGGTTTGCTACCATTGTAACCCTCAGACCGCCCGTGCTACTGCCCAAAGTAGTCCACGCCTGGCTGCCGCCAGGATGAACACTAGATCACGGCAGAGGCAACGAAGCTCCGCCCCCCTGGAGGAAACAGAGCCTGGCCCTAAGCTCCGAGATGGTCATCTTCCCGCAATGGGAACATGACTCATCCGCGAACGCCACCTCAGCGTGTTTAATGCCCAGACACGTGAGGCAGAAATCGTGACCATCACCCAGCGTCAGGTAACGACCGCATCTAGAAACACACGGGTGAAACAGCATCTTTAAAAAGATGATACATCGTCTTTACAAAGACGCACCCGCTTATTGTACTCTTTTAGAGAAATTGGCTCTTTTAGGGAAATGCTCTTTTACGTGCTGAGACGCACAGGGGAAATGGCCGCTTGCAGCACGACGGGGGGGTAGTGCATCCTGAAGTGCGCAACCAACTCGACACAGGAACGACCAATGCTGAAGCACCGTCCGCCACCACAAAAATCTCCCGAGAGCACGCTAGACTTGTCACACACTAAGCAGTTTGGTAGGAGCAGAACGATGTTGTCACTCGGCTCCGAAGCAAAAAGCTGGTATGCGTTGCACTGGCTGCCCTTTTATGCTCACGTTGTGATCAGTGGCAGCTGGATGCAATCATTGCATGTCAATGTGCATTGGCTCATTTAGTTTACACTCGAAGTGGATTGGTCTCTCTAAGCGAGATCCCAATCTGTCGGTCACGACGTGACTTGTAGTGACCGACTGAGAGGGAAACTTCTTTTGGCCCAGTCCTAAGGCAGTACTGCATGTATCCTTCACGCATACGGCAATCCCATAATGCACTGTGACAGGCTCAGTGAAAGCATTCATCCAAGATGGCATAAGCAAAATGCTGGTTATAAATATAATTTATTCAATACCAAAAAGTACTGATAGAAATATTTAAATTAAGTCTGAATAAAAATTGACTTTTATATAGTCCAATATTTGTCTGTTGTTATTATACTTGGAGTGCTGCATTGTTCGCTTAGCAACTAGTTAACATTCAACTCTTTTTTTTATCAGCTGCAGGAGGAGCTCTATTAGTTTTACACATATTATTTGGAGTGTTCTAAATTAGGTTTCATCTAAGTTAAAGTGTGGTCATATACCGTTGTTTGAAAAATCCAGTCTGTTCAATAGCAATCCATGCAATCATTAATTTCGTGTGAGGACGAAATTCCCCATGCAGGGAATTTCATGTGAGGTCCCTAAGGAGATCACGCTTCAGGTTCAGTTGGTCACACAAATTCACTGCATTGACCAACAGAAAGCTGCTTGGTTTAAAGGTGATGTACCTGTATGTATGAGCTGTGCTTCATCCATCGCTACACTACTGATAATAGATAATGGACCTTTTTGTTTTGCTAATATGACCGCAGTGAAGCTGCTATTGAAGGTAGCAGCCTATGTTATAGAGTAGACAGCAAGGTGGCTATCTAGATTCTGAAACAGAGAACCTTATGAACTGTTCACATTTTTGTCTGCCACAGGAAAGAATATTTGAATCATGCAATTGGTTCCCTGAGAGTTTTATACACAGCCTACTGGACTGTGTCCATTCTGCTAATGATGCTCCAAACCCTTTAAGTGTTCGAAGTGTGGAGATATTTAGAGAATTACCAGACTATGGCCTAAACTAAGAGGTGGCGGTGAAGAAGGCTTGCAGGCAATTGTCTCAAGACTACTGCGACAGTGTTAAAGCCTCATGGATGGATGCTAACCGTGATCGCCCTCCTCCTTCTACTGTGTGTGTGCTAATCCTGTATCCTCTTTCCTTCTGTTTCTCTGAAGGATTTTATGAGCATTCTAAGACAATAGTGAAGAGGCTAATCTGTATACTCCAGCTAAATCCACAACAATCCAGTTGAGTGTTAGACAGCTAACACCGTATTCGCGTGTAGCGTGAGGCCTAAACCCAATGGCAGTCTGGCAAACTAATTACAACTGCTGTGCGATACCTCAACCAGTCCACCAAGAGCATTTTACACCAAGACAAAAGCAGCATAAGTCTGACACTCCACTTGGGAGAGAGTCTTAATCCAACCCAATGCTAATGGGACAAAGGCTGCAGTCACACACAACAATGGCTCTCGCACAAGAAGTTGAGCTCCATGCCTACATGAGAGCTCAATACTTTGTTGGGGAATTACACTCTTTGCACTGAAGCTTCAGATCTGTGCGCTAATACCGTGCCTGCTGGTAACATCTTACATGAAAAAAATCACAAGCATCTCATAATGGAGGTAAAAAAGCAGAGAACTGATTTATATATATATATATATAATGGTTGAATTTCCAACAACTGACACTAATTCCTGACCTTCATTTACATTAAATGATTATAGCTCAGAGCTAATAATAACACGCGAGCAAGTCCAATGTAAGTCATTTGACAGCAATGAAATTTATGCAAAATATCATTTGAAGGTGTCCCCACCTCTGGATTGTCATTATCAAAGGTTTGTAGGTTTGTGAGGATTGTGGAATATTACAGGATGGCAATGTCTAACAGATACAGTCAGAATGGCTTTTCTGTTAATAGCCATGTTTCATTATAACATGCATATGACTTTGCTCCCCAGTGCACACTTTTAATAGACGCACTGAGGTGCATGTAGCCGTATTGGAAGGAACCCCCTTAATTTAAAGGAAGTTAAGGGAAGCATAGGGATCCGAAATGGAACTGACCAATGATAGGTGACCTTCAGCAATGACAGTCACAGCACCACCCTCTCTCGTGACCCACTGGTAAAAGTATTTACATAGAGCCCACCCAGCACTCTGACTGGCTACGAGTGATCTCGCTCACCCCGCTTTAATGAACTGAGATGGCCTATTATGAGAAAAAATGGCATACTTAATATCAGCTCATCTCTGCCTCTGACCCCAGACAACCTGCACCGCCTTGGGTCACCCTCCGCTGCCAAAGAGCGGTCAAAGTAATTTTGGGCACCTTCATTTCCTGTAGAAAGTCCAGGCGGGCAAAAGAGAGAAAATAGAGAGTGAGGGGGGTTGATGGTTGGTGGGCCAGGTGCTGTTAGTGATTATTAGAAGCACATGAAGTGAAAATGTTAATTCTGAAAGTCCACACCACTCTCGCCGGCTGGCACAGGCTACCTGATAAGGCCCCGTTTGGTCACGTTTCCCTGAGCTGCACTCACGAGGCCCCAACGCTGCTCAGGGGCCTAATTAGCATGCTAGAAAGGTCAGAGCAGGCAATCTTTTAAACACAACCTGCCATATGTTACCTGTGTTCAAAATAACTAATAAGAAATGTGTATAAGCCAAGGAGCCCTGGCTTTCAAAGACAATACCCTAACACTGCTCTGGGGTCACCATTCAGAGAGAGAGGGAGAGAAAGCAAGAGAGGGGTGACAAAGCAAATGCTGTATCCCATTGACTCCTTATTAGCAATCACTGACCTCTGGGCATTAAAGTGTCTTGCCAGAGTTATTCCTGTTAACAATGTTATTCCAGTCACTGCTCTCTGCTCTTCAATACTCAGCAACTCCATGTCTCAACTGCATTTTTGACATCTTGAAAATGGTTTGAAAAGATGAATCTGAGCAAACTTCATCTATAAAAGAGTTGATATGCTTAGAATTTCATTTCTAATACAAATGATATCACAAACTTTTCCAATGAGAGTCATCAAGTAGTTTTCAGCTCCTATCTACTCAAATGGGGATGGGCCAGAATCTCCAAACCTCTTTGTCAAGAATATGTTTTAAAAACATATTTCAAATCAGCAATGAAATCTATCATAAATTTTGCTTAAATCGTGCTAAAAACTGGAGGAAAAGAAAGAAAGAAAGAAAGAAAGAAAGAAAGAAAGAAAGAAAGAAAGAAAAATAGCAATTAACATTCTGCACAATGTGACTACCAAAAAGGCGACTGGGTCCTTAAGCTCTAAACTGGAACTTTCATTCCTAAAATAGCCATAGTGAGAATTGCATTTTTTTTTCTATCCAGTTATCTAAAAGTATATCCTCCTACTTATACTGTCTCTGTTTCTGCTGTCATGAGCAAAAATGACCTTTGGCGATGCAACAAAGTTGAGTTGACTTCATGCAAATGAGCAGCGATGCGAGGCTGCAACTACCAATGGGATTGCACACAGCTATCCCCTGTCTGATACAGTTCGACCTCAAGCTATTTAATTGTTGTCAGTGTGAACGCCCCTTTTGACTGACATTCACCCATCAAATAAATTGAAGTGACTTGAGTCCTGAAGTGAAGCTCTTTTCCACGGTAAACACAGTTTGGCTTCCATTTCTGTTTTTGTTGGAAGGGGCTGCACATTTTCATTTGCATAACGTTGACGGTCTTTGAAATGATGTCTTTGAATTATATCTTTGATTTAACTACACTGCCTGGCCATCTTCCAGTGTTTCTCATCCTTAATCAAACTCTCCTCTGTTCTCCACGAACACTATCAATAATGCAGCTCTGCAATGCAGTCTGACTTCACTAGCTTCACTAGAATAACACTGATTTGTCAGGGAGGCTGCTTATAGATTTAGAGAGGGGAAATCATGCTATTTTTGTACATGTACAAGTAAATACATTCTCAACTACATCCTGACAGAATTTACAAAAACACCCAAAAGATAGCTTCTGTCCCCTTTTTTTTCTTTTGCAGTGTGAAATGAAAGTTGATGTAGTATTTATCAAAGGAATTGAACGCAGCGGTTTTACTTTTGAAATTATGCATTGGCAAAAGCTAAGGTTTGATCTCAGCTTGAATTTGATAATCAATTGAATTATTTACATGTGGGAATATGCCTGCCAGCTAAAACACACTCTATGTTCGTTCCAGTGCTCTGTAAGGTTTCACAACACAAACAAAGACGGCAACCGTCTGTAATTTAAACTGCACTCCAACTTCCATTTATTTTCTTCGTTTTTTTTTTTTGTATCAATAACTGAGATTTAATTTAGAATCTATATTCTAAATTAAATCTGAGTTATTGGTTTAAAAAAAATCAATTAAAAGAGAGAAAACTAAATAAATAATTGTTTTCTCATTGCAGAGCTGAAAACTGCAGACACTTACACACACACACACACACACACATTATTATTATTATTATTACACGCTATATTATTATTATTATTATTATTATTATTAAGTGGTAGAGTTGGTGTATTGTAAAACCTACACCCACCCAGTCTCCAAATATTCATTATATGAATTTGCATTTTAACATTTCATCCGTAATGATGTAACATCCAAGATGAACAGAAGATGTGCTCTTCCTGAAATGAGTACTACTTATCTGTCACTGTTCCTGTTAAACACAATCTTGTCAATGCATTTTCTTGTTGTGATAGATCACTCTTGATCTGGTGATTACATGCACAAAGTGTCCAATTGCTCCTTTATACTGACTGATGATTGGTATTAAATTACTTTACAATTTTAGTATTTTCAAGTATTTTCAAGCACATCTTCCAAACACTTTCTCTATCAGATAGTTATACAAGATTTGCATGAAAAATGCAATTGGTTGAGTCAAAGGCCCACATATCATGATTCACTTGAGCAAGACTAACTTGAAAGTGCCATAGAGCCGCAGTGTTTTCAACCTACCAATGGCTTACTTTTAGTTGACGCTGCACAATAAACAAGGATATGAGAAAGTAGTTATACACTTACAAACTACAGTACACATCTGATTCATAACCTGCTATGACAAGAGGGCGTATGTTTTTAGGTGTAGGACTAAACTGGTTTCTTCTAGATGATAAGCAATCTGTCTAGCACAACATGATATAATCTCATGCAAATCCAGCATGCACACATATTTTGTAAAACTCTCTCCTGAAACATCTGCAGATGCACCTATGCTGCACCGGGATACCTGTTGGGACAGGCTGCACTGGAATGTGAGGCCGGGCCTGTGTTACTGAGGGAGGGACAGCATAAAGCTTCACCTTGTGCCGTAGCTGTGGCCTGCAGCCCCATGCGCTGCTGCTGAGTTGCAAGCGTCCTATAATGCGTGCCACCTCTCATCTCACTCTCTTCCTCCGAGACTTCCTGGAATGCATGATTCACAGCACCCTCCATCAAGACTCTTTCTGCTGAGGACAGAGAGACAAAGCGCATATGAAAATAAAACAGAGAAGGTCAGAGTGGCACATTACTGCAAAGCACATTTAATGGCAACCTAAAATTCCTTCCTCCTAAAATGACACAGAAACACATCGAGGTTAAAATTAAACCCAAAAGCACGAAGAGGAAGGGTGTGTGAAAAAGAGTGAAAGAGAGAAGACGGAGAAGATGAAGGAGACGAAGAAGAAGAAATTATTAAAATAATTACAAATTGCGCCCTGACAAGCAAGAGCAAAATTTAGCCCAGAGCCATTTGTCTGTAATTAGTTAATTAATCCTTACACAAATTATGAGCAATAACTCATCACGCGGGACTCACCCATCAGAAATTCAGCCGACTTGGATTTCTTCTGCTCAGGTTGCTCCACAGCCTTCTGCTGCAACTTCTGGAGGGAAATTGTTAAATGAATAAATTAGTTGCAGAATGAAGATCATCATTTCTGATCCGCAACTAACGCAGTATTTTAAATATGGGACAACATGGAAATGTCATTTAATTTACAACGCTGCTAAAGGGGTCAAGCACTAATTGAACAACAGAGTGGAAGAAACTGGAATCATAAATAGATAAGTTGACATGAATGCCTAATGAAGGTCACATTAAAATACTTACAATGTCCAACCTCACCTTCCCGAATCCCACAGCAACCTCCAACCCGAGAGAAACGTTTTTTCCTCCAAAAAAAATATGCATTTTCATGAGCACTACGTAAAAATGTTGGAGGTTTGCCAAGCATATGAATATGCAAATCATTATAAACACATTGCAAGCAGCATAAAGGCTCAAACATACGAGGAAGAAAATTGGATGAGAGAACCAAATTAAAAACATAAACCAGGGTTCTCAATGTGGTTACCAAGCACTGAAACTTATGCCGTGAAAGAATATGAAAAAAGGTTGAAAATTTTAAATGAAAGTTGCGGCCCTAAAGGTGTTACAATATATCATTGTTTATACATGTATAACATTAATGTAATGTGAATGAAGCATATTTGCATGAGTGAATGTATATTTTGATTAGTACCAATAAGACATTCATTATTGTTACTATATTGTGAGATCAAATTCCAAACCAAAGTCCTGATTTAATCAGGGGGGAAATAAATTATTAACTATAATAATTTTCAGAGTGTCATGTTTCTGTATTTTATATCTAATGGATTAATTTAGTTAAATAGGGGAGTGTCAGGGAGTCTCTGTCACCAGTCACCAGTCACCAGTCACCAGTCACGACGCTCACCTGATCACAATCACCTTGTTACTGGTTCCCCTCACCTGCTGCAGCTCATCAATCTCTCCTTCAAGCACACTCCACTCAGACACTCATTGTCCGATCTACCGTTCACCTCAGACTTTCCTGTGCTCCACCGATCCAGTGCCTCCACGCTCATCCTGCAGGGACTTCCAGACCTTACTTACCTGTATACTCACGGTGTGTTATTTACTTTCCCGTGTTCCTACGATACCGATCTGCTTCATTCCCGATCTCCACCAGGATACCTGCAACAAAGACAAAGCATTCAAGAACTCTCATACTGCCATTGACTCACCTGCCTTCTGCTCACCTTGCTCTTCAGTCATTGTCAATAAACCCACCTGCTTAGAACACTTACCTCGTGTCTCTGCCTGTGTACTGTGACAGAAGATCGGACCATAACATGATTGCTGCTGAGGACCGGCTGTGGCGTTTGCGGCAGGACGGTTGGAGGTTGGAGCGATATGTGGAGGAATTCCTCAAGCTTGCCAACCAGGTGAGCTGGCACAATGCCGCTCTAGGTGTGTGTTTTCAGCTGGGGCTGAACGAGTGATTTCCTCCTAATCGAGCTGATTAACCTCATCCTTTATTTAAATTGTTCCGACTTTGAAGTCGAAGAAATAAAGGCACAGTCTAAGTCTCGTCGTCCAGCCCCCTCTGGAACACGTCGAGTCTCCCCAGCTCACCTCCCGCCAGGAACCCCCACATACCGCGCCAACAGCTCCGAACACCTGCGCAACCCACAGCACCCCCGAGTCATCCGAAGCTCCACTATCATCCTCAGCCCAGAAAGGCCGGCCACCTCCAAGACAAGATTGCCGGCCACTACGAAGTCAAGCCCGCCGGCTGTGGCTCTCTCAAGCCCGCCGGCCGCTCCCAAGTCAAGCCCGCCGGCCGTTCCTGTGTCAAGCCCGCCGGCCACTCGAAAGTCAAGCCTGTCGGTCGTGGCTCACTCCCGCCCAGAGCCCGTTCCAGTGTCGGCTCCAGCCCCAGAGCTCGCTCCAGTGCCAGCTCCTCAAAAGCGCCTTGCTGTGCCTGTTCCTCCAGAACACCCTCCAGTGCCAGCACCTCGTAAGCGCTTTCCAGATCCCCAGTTCAGTCCAGGAAGGGCTCTGGATCCCCCGTTTAACCCAGTGAGGGCTCCTGATTCCTCGTTTAGCCCCGGAAGGGCTCATGACCCCCAGTTAAGCCCAGGGAGGGTTCCTGATTCCCCGTTTAGCCCAGGGAGGGCTCCTGATTCCCCGTTTAGCCCAGGAAGGGCTCCTGATCCCCAGTTAAGCCCAGGGAGGGCTCCTGATCCCCGCTAAGCGCAGGGAGGGCTCCAGTCCCTGAGTTCAGCCCCATAAGTTCCCCCAAGGATTTTTTTTTGGGGGGGTAGTAGGGCTCTGGTTGTAGAGGCTGGGGTGGGGGCTGGGGCCGTGGCCTCGGCCTCGTAGGCAGAGCCGCCATGGCCGCCGAGTCTCCTGATCCGCCATGGCCTCCCGAGTCTCCTGATCCGCCATGGCCTCCCGAATCTCCTGATCCACCATGGCCGCCCAAGCTCCCTACTCCGCCATGGACCCTGAGCTCCCTGATCCGCCCTGGAGGTATTCCCCGTATCCCAGTCTTGCACCAGCATCCAGGACGCCCACGCCCCCTCCCCGGTGGAATTGTTACGGCACGGGACGCGCCTTCCAGGAGGGGGAGGTAATGTCAGGGAGTCTCTGTCACCAGTCACGAAGCTCACCTGATCACAATCACATTGTTACTGATCACCTGCAGCCAGCAATCAGCACACCTTCAAGAACACTCTCCTCACAGTCACTCATCGTCCGATCTACCGTTCACTACCTTTAACTGTTTCCAGACCTTACTTACCTGTATACTCACGGTGTGTTATTTACCTCCAAAGTTTCCCATGTTCCTACGATCCCGATCTCCTTCCTTCCCGATCTCCACCAGGATACCTGCAACAAAGACAAAGCATTCAAGAACTCTCATACTGCCATTGACTCACCTGCCTTCTGCTCACCTTGCTCTTCAGTCATTGTCAATAAACCCACCTGCTTAGAACACTTAACTCGTGTATCTGCCTGTGTACTGTGACAGGGAGACCGTGGCTAGTTGTCACAATTACACCCAATTCTTGTTCTCTCCTGCAGCGGTTTTGTTGGTTCAAAACCCTAAATCTCTTTAAGGAAGATTTTAACCAAAAGATTGAATGCCCTGTGTTCTCGGGGTATTTCACATTTATGAACGTAATTGTAATTTATAAATTTTAAATGAATGAATGTGAATGTAATTAAAAAGACTACAAAATATATCATATGTATAATTAAATAAATAATAATCATTATAATAATAACATTTATTAAAATAGCTACATATTTGTATAATATTTTTGTAAGATGCAGTAAAAGTTTTTTTTTTATATATTTGTTTTGCTGTTTAAATTTAATTTGGCAGGATCCATTGCAAACTTTCTGTACTTATGCCATAATATATTGTGAAAACATGGCCCACTATGGATCCACATGTCAAGACAATAAATGTTATAATTAAAAATCTTTGTGTTTTGATTTTTTGGATGACACTCAAAGCTGAAAACTTTGTCTGCAGTACTTAATTCTTATATATGTAAAAGAGTCCTGAATGTTACACGAAGTGATACACACTGCAATATATATGAACAGAGCCTAAAGATGCACAAAGCATAAAACATCATCTTAAAGACAGCAGTTTAAGTGGGAAATGTTTTTCATCTTACATGACAGAGCAATTAAAGTTGAGCAGGACACACTCCAATCTGGAGCAGAGTTTAGAAATCTGCTTTAACATCCAACAAGCCCTAAAGCCACACATTCATTTGAACCGCTGAGATTAATGCTAATCTAATTGTAACTTATTTAAAAACCATTTTCTTTTCCCCCCACTGTCTTAAAATCAATTTATCCAACAGGAAGATGGTACGACTGACCAGAAATTTTAAATATGTCAATTAAGTATCCTTTTTTTATTTTTTATTTTTTTTAATAATTTTTAATGTATATATACATACAATAAAAATACATATTTTAATGTATGTTTCTATTTTTTTTTTTTCCGGTGCATGTCTCGCATTGGAAAATTTACAAGAGATAATTGGGCCACCACTTGAGAAATAAGCAAATAATGATTTTGCCAAAAGCAGAATGACATAATTATCCTCACCAATTCAACATTTCATATTATCCGTCCAGCGCTCTCTCACACTGGTGGATTTCAATTATCTCCCAGTAACAAATCTCTTTAATTACTTTCTGAAGTTGTCACACCAGCATTGTCATATTCCTATTTTTCCCTGATGAATTTCTGAACATGTACACATGAACATTACGTGTTATAGCTTGAATAATAAATCTTTTTTAAGAATATCTTGTTTTAATCTGTACTGTGTGGTGCAAAAACTAGTGCAACCACCTGAGCCAAAAACAAATAAGTAACTACAATTTTATGCTAAAAGCCCCCAAATGCAGATAATTAAAATACATTATTGTAAAAGATGAGTAAATCATTGAGTAGACAAAAAAGTGGCTTTAGGAAACAATATATTGTTTTTAATAACATTGAGCATAAACCTGTCACTGGTCTACAATCTACAACAATCCATTTAGTCTCTCTGAAGTAGATTATTAGGGTCATTCACAATGGTCAAGTTATTTTGTTCAACTGCAATTAATTAATTAATTTTTTTATTTTTTTTTTATAGTAGGTCTATGCGTATATACAGACTGACATCTGTGGTCACTGCATCACATCTTTCTTTATTTTTTCTTCTTTTTTTTCAGCATCTCACACTGAGTGACACGTTTTTTTTTTAAATCGCTCCAATGATAGAAAAAGGTCAGAGGACATGATTAATTGTGTTTATTGCATTATTATTATTATTATTATTATTAGCATTAGCATTAATTGCACTAAACCAATTGGTTACATTGACAGCCAAACATTAAGTGAAACACATTTTTGGCCTGCTTAATTGAACATGAATATTTTAAGATTTATCTGAAATTATCACTTGAAATCACAATCAAAAATTCATGCTAAGATCCCGTTTTCTTCTAATTTTGAAAAACAAGAAAAAATCTCACTATACAATGTACAGTTTGGTCTATGTTCATTTTACATGCTAAACGTCTGTAATATTTTGCATTTGAAATACAAGATGTAAACAAAAATATGATTTAGGGTCAGCTATCATCTGTTTAGCATCTAAATTAATTAATCAATCTTATATGATAAAATAAGGTAATGATCATTATTCATCAGCAGGGCCCTGTGCCAAACTCTTTTACCAAACACTAAGCCACTGCTACTTGCTTTTAATATCATAAACACTTAACAAATACATGGCCAGTGCATCAGTAAACACACTTGCCACACACTATAAAATAAGAATGAAAAAAAAATAAAATAAATGGCTCAACTGACATCCGGAGGCATCCCGTCTGCTGTTAGAAAGGAAAATGCTGCCCTTTCTCTCAATGAACACTAACAAGATGCCACTATGTTCCGCACCATGGACACAGACGAGCAGGAAATCCTCTCTGATGGATGACAAGAGAAATGTATGAGCATTATAAACGAATGTGATTGTTGTCTAAAAGAATTGGGAACACAGATGCCATCTTCAGCCTGGGATCTGTTCAGAGCGTAGCGACTGGGCATAAGGCTGGTGGGCATAGACCAGTTCCTTAGTGAATTTTGCATACTGTACGGATCATTGCCCGGTTCAGATCAGTCATATTGAATCTGCCTTCAACCAATTGTGCTTCATGAAACCGTCAACCCTCATTTACGTCTGACTGTTTTCTTCTGCTGGCTGCGGTAAACAAGCCATACAACAATATCTCTCTCTTTTTCTCTCTCTCTCTCTCTCTCTCACCCTGTTGATGTGCTGACAGCCTCTGTCCTCTATGTTACAGCTTTAACCTTAAGCTTAAACACACACACGCACACACACATGGATGCAACCCAAAATCCATGACTATACTCAATCTACATACACATTCTAAGAATGTATCTTAATATTAATGATATTATTAAAAAAAAAAAAAAAAAAAACTTTTACACT
>NW_015542530.1:231764-245458 GCF_001515605.1 Sinocyclocheilus anshuiensis
CACTTTTACAGTGATTTTAAGACCGGTACAGTGTAAGTGGTGTTCTCAGGCATAATGCAAAGCGGAGCAGCATTAAACATGGTAAAATCACTGTAACACATAGCCTTGAATGGGTTATTTGTTTTTGTTAAATGGTGGCGAGTCATCATAAAAAGTCTCAGATGTTTAATATACTAGTATAAATCACTGGAAAAAGCCATTCTTCTGCCAAGTACTATTTTGCATTGGGCTAAACAAAGGCTGTTTACAGTTTCTAAGCAATGTAGCAGCTTGCATTAATATATAATGTGAAGCAACATATGTGTTTATAGTAACTTTACAAGCTTAAAAGCTGCTTTATCCAATAATAATTCAGAATAGGAAATATCAATTTTATTTTTTGGTCCCACTTTATATTAAGTGTCCCTAATACCTGTGTACTTACATAGTAACTAAATGTGTACGTAGTATTTAACCACAGTGTAAGTACACATTGGTACATAGTATCTACAGCTGTCATTTTTCTGTAACTACACACATGTAACAACCCTCAGCATGGTTTGTGTAAGTACAAATGTGTAACAGGACATTGGTAACAACACTTTTTTTCACTTCACTAAGTAGTCGTGTAACAGGAATTATATAACTACATTTTGCAACAACAATATGTATAAGAGTAATTGGAACCATTTGATCCAGGGGGTGGAGATGGGTAGGTTTAGGGCGTACATGGTAACTCCTCAGGAACTGTCTACTTAATATAAAGTGTAACATTCTGGACAACAACCACAAATTATATGTAAAGCCTAACTTACTGGCCACTGCTGTGTGATTTCATGATAAATCTAAAATAAAGTGTAACACTTTCTTTACCAAAAAGTGCTGTCAGTCCTGTTACACATTTGTACTTTCATTACCAAAAAGTGTTGTTACCAATCTCCTGTTACACATTTGTACTTACACATACCATTCAGTGGGTTGTTACATATGTGTAGTTAGACAAACATTACAGCTGTAGATACTATGTACCAATGTGTACTTAAACTGTGGTTGCATACTATGTACACATCTAGTTACTATGTAAGTACACAGTTATTAGGGACACTTAATATAAAGTGGGACCCATTTTTTGTTGTTTTTTATCCTTTATTTTACCAGGAATTATCCCATTGAGATATAAATCTCTTCTACCAGGGAATCCTGACCAAAATGGCAGTACAGAAGTTTCACACAAACAGATTACAAACACATAAAACCAAAAATATAATAAAGATAAAATCTTATCATATGAAACAAAACAAAAAAAAATATTAGCTTTATAATTCTACAGAGGCAAGGTACAGGCCTGCATCCTTCAATGACACTCATGTGTGACTGTTTCACAAACACTGCATGAGATCTGCATCTTTTAAATTCAAATTTTGTCTGAAACTACATTCAAAGATAAAGACGATGAAAGCACTAGTTCCCTTTCTACACACCTTCACTGCAGCTCTATCTTCATGTATTTTAGAGCATGCATTTTCACAAAATACTAATTGTCATTAAACTAATAGCTTTATGTTGAACAACAACCATGTCAGTTGGTGAAAACAGGAAAACATAATTAGAATTCAGACTGAATTAATCTACGCTGGCCCCTTTAAGTGAATTAGCCAATTATGTATGCATGTGTGCACCTTTGATGCTAACTGATTAAGAGGGAAAAACAGAACCTTGAAAAATTACAGAACTTTCTTTGTCATTTAAAAAATGCCACTAAAAAAACTAAGGGGAAATAATGCTCCTTGCATAAGCTAAACATATTTGATAAGAGAAAACCTATTCAAAATATCTAGCTTACTTCAGAACAGCTAGCTTAGTACTAGCTTTCTTTGTACTTTTTTATTTAACAGTATATAAACAGTAAAATTCAAACAATACATTGTTGTCACATGAACTATTGAGTGTGTTCGTCCAGTTGTCTGTCCAGTCCGTTAGTGGCATCCAGTTATCATCTTTTTATAAAAAAAAAAAATGGCAGTTTAATCCAGAAATTTTTTTTTTTTTTAAATGATGACACAGCATCTTATTTCTGGTTCATTTATCACATGGAAGGTCAAGTTGAATGAAAATGTGCATGCTAGGAACAGTATACAGTACATACTATATACTGCAGAAAGAATAAGAGTGGTATGTCTGCACCTATCATACTTTAGATTTAAGCAATACAATAAAAAGAAGAAGTAAAATAATGTGTCAAAATATACTGTTTTGTGTGTAATACCAAGAAGTGGCAGTCTAGCCCAGCTGAATGAGGGGCCAGGTCAGGATCATGGGAACTCTTCGGGATTTTAAATAGGTTTTTTGTTCAGCTACTTGAGAATTCCTCAGCTTTCTGTTATGCCGTTTCCTTCACTCAATTCCCAGCTGACCTCTCACAGGCCACTGCAGCAAATGTTAAATGTGAATGGTAAGTCTGCCTTTGACTTAATAGAAAACTGTAAGCTAAAGGCTCTGACCCCGTATTGAAAGCATACTCACATCCATCGCCACAGAGGGTACGTCTTGTGTGATGACCTTTGACCTTTACCTGCACATACAGAATTACAGGATATTAGTGTAATTTGGCTACCTGTGTTTATAAAGTATGTACAAGCATGTGTCTGTTTTAAATTTTATTATTTCAATCATTAGTCACATAAAAACTACTAGACTAATACATGAACAGTGGGAAAGAATTTCATACAGTTAAAGGAACTATCACAAAGCTGATGGAAAAGCTGCATTTTCAGGAGCTATTACTTCAGTCCTAAGTGTCACATAATCCTTTAGAAAGTATTCAGTTATTATCAAATATTATTGGTGTTCAATTATTGATAATGGTCCTTATTAATGTTGATAAAAAAATATTTGTTTATTTATTTATTTATTGTGAAACCATTTTTCAGGATTCTTTGATGAACACAAAGTTCAAAAGAACAGCATTTATTTGAAATAAAAATATTTTGTAATATGAATGTCTTTACTGGCACTTTTGATCAATTTAGTGCAACCTTGCTGAATAAAATATTATTTAATTTACTTTAATATTAATTCATTAATTTCTTTCTTTCTCTCTTTTTTTTTACCCCGGACTTTTGAATGGTCGTATTTCATGGTTTCCACAAAAATATTAAGCAGCAAAAACTGTTTTCCACATTGATAATAGGAATAAATGTTTCCTGAGCACCAAATCAGAATATTAAAATGATTTCTGAAGGATCATGTGACACTGAAGACTGAAGCAATGCTGCTGAAACTTCTGCTTCACCGTCGCTGAAATGTTACATTTTAAAATATATTAAAATAGAAAAGTTATTTTAAATTGTAATAATAATGCACAATATTAATTTTTTAATGTATTTTTCATTAAATAAATGCAGCCTAGGTGAGCATGAGACTTAACAATGAGATAATTTTTTTGTTGAGGCAATGCTAAGGTACTGCAACCAATTTGCATGATCATCGCCACAAATTCAGACCTGGGTTCAAGTGTATTTTCCTGGCTGTATTTTTATATTTCCTGGGGTATATTTATGCTGTTAATTCTTTGCAATGCATCTAGATGAATGACAATCTAAGAAAAATTTATTTATTATCAAAGGTAACAAATTAATTCCCCTTATTGTTTAAGCCCTGTTTATTCATTTCTATCAGATACAGCCTGTTTAGTATTTATATCTGCTCTATGGTAATTCACATGGTCTGCACAAGTTTCTGCAGAAATAGCAAAACAAACCCCAGGCAAAATGTGAAAGATTATCCCATACTATGCAGGTTACAGTGAAACACTATACTTTTTCACACTAAATGCTACTCCACCGGGTGCGATTGTAAAGCATGTTACGCTATTGAATCTGCACTTTGTATATATGGGGAGAACTGTGCGTAGTAACAAGTGAGCCGGTGTTTTGGTAATTGTTTCAAATTACATTGTGTGCAATAACAGAGGAAAAGCTATCCGCCACCTCTCCTGCAAAGGCAAAACATAAAGAGCGCAGGATATCCCTCTGCCTCACTCCTCAGACACGCCAGCTCACTCAGATAAATAGGCAGAAAAAGAAAAAGTTTGTCCACTCGCTCGCTCTCACCGAATCACTGTCTTTGTGCTTCAATTCATTCTGTAAGTCAGCTCGGCACTCACAGCACCCATAATTCTTTTTGATAAAGCACGGCATCTCTGCGGTTTCTCCACATGTGCATCTTATTGGATTACTGATGGTTTTCAAACCAATGTTTCTCATTTGCTGATTTTTTTTTTTTCAGTAACTAATAAATTAGGGAGGATGAAGATTTTATTGAGGCCATAAAATGCAATACAGCAAAAAGTCCAGACAACTGGTAGTAAAAGCTGTTCGTTTCTATATGCCAAATGTTGTTCTGAAAATGACATGCATGCCAGCAGCTATTCAACCACACAAAAGGCTGCTGATTCACTTCTGCTCTTCTCCAAAACAGTCCTTGAAGCAATAAAGTCACAGACTGCAACACATGAAATGATCATCAGTGTGTATATTTAAGCAATCAGATGTGAGATGCTGTGCTGTATTATTAAAAAAAAAAAAAAAAAGGTCATGGGTGATGCACAGAAGTGTATTTGTGAAGTAGCCTGGCATCCAGTATGCTGTTATAAAATGATATGCATACTGGTCAGTGGTGAATCTATATACTCAATAATTCAGAGCATTATAATAGGAACTTCAAGCTATCAAAACAAAACAACAGACATCTGGTGGTATAATTCTGGTTTAGTGTGCAATGGTCCGAGTTTCAAATCCATAGTTTTTAACTAAACTTGACAGCCAGGGATCACCATGCAAATTAATGTAAACAATCAGCTTTGTATATATGAAAGGAATATTGCAGTATATCTATTTTTGTTGTTGTTACCTCCAAAATCCACTTGTCTCACACATATGAGTTTCTGTCCTATCCAGCTTTCCTTTTACCACAAGGTCACAAATATCCTAAATCACTAATTAGGCCTATAGCTATATCCAGTTGAACACAATATCTTATCTTCCTTTCATAAGCTTTGCTTTAACTGTTGTTTTTGTTCATCTCTGAAGGTGAGCAGAATTTACAACTAGCATACTCATATTTACTCTGCTCTTTGGAATATTAATTTCTAATTAGCTCTTTTCACACAGTAATACCAGTAAATTGCTGTAAAATTACTGAAACAACTTTACTGGTAAATACAAAAATGCGCTGTTCACACAGTCAATGAAGTTCCACCTTTTTACTGGTAAAGCATTATTCACACATCCATTTCAAAATACTGGTAAATTCTGTGACATCATAATATCCTAAATCACTAATTAGGCCTATAGCTATATCCAGTTGTAGCAATATCTTATCTTCCTTTCATAAGCTTTGCTTTAACTGTTGTTTTTGTTCATCTCTGAAGGTGAGCAGAATTTACAACTAGCATACTCATATTTACTCTGCTCTTTGGAATATTAATTTCTAATTAGCTCTTTTCACACAGTAATACCAGTAAATTGCTGTAAAATTACTGAAACAACTTTACTGGTAAATACAAAAATGCGCTGTTCACACAGTCAATGAAGTTCCACCTTTTTACTGGTAAAGCATTATTCACACATCCATTTCAAAATACTGGTAAATTCTGTGACATCATTAAACAGAAATGACCTCTTAACGGCTGCGCCTCCCGGTGTTGTTTTTGTAAACATGGATGGATATAAGCGGTCAGTGTTTTTGTTGATGATTTCATTTTTGTGTCAAACATTCACATTCATGCAGCGCTTTTGGCCCAGAGACATCGGCCCTGTCCCAAATGGAACTCTTCATGTGCACTTGCGGTCTTACTGACTTACAATGGCTGCCGTGTGCGCGTGCGTGTGTCCATTAAGTCCACGACACCGTAGGGTGTCCCATTTGTCATTTTAGCGTTCAAAAGGGTGCTCGCGAGTGCCCCCTTTGCGGCCGTTATGCGCACTCGATCCGCACTTCTGCCGAGCCTGCACTGGTGCGAGCTCCGCAGCACACTTCTACCCGACAGTCAAAGCAGCATTACATCATGAAAGTGTGGACTCAGAGGAAGATTGCGAGGGTTTAGGGTGCCATTTGGGACAGGGCCGATCGTCTAGTACAGTAGACGACTTCAACTGAACTACACAGCGCGGAGTCAATGTGTCATCTGCATCAGAATGTTATGATTGGCCCAGACAAAGTCCTTTTAAGACAAGTCATGTCACTCGGCGGGTGTTTTTGAAATGCCTCTTGGGCATACAAGTGCAACTCCTATATCTTTGAATGGGGAAACATCAAATTCTCCAAAACTGTTCACTAAGCTTACAATTAAATTTCATATTTGAAATCACCAAAGACATCTGACAACAACTGTGTCATAAATGTTGTTACTTTTGCTCAAATAGCGTTATAAAAATCGTATTTTTCAGGCTAGATCAGCCAGTGCGCATGCGCAGTCATAAGCGCGCATCTCAGAGCGCTGACTGTTTCTATTGCAACCGAGACTTCTAACGGCAGCTGCAGTGATGTGCTGACTTTACCAATTGGCGATTTGCTCTTTCATTCAGAAGGCGGGGCTTCCGGCAATTGAGCGGCCATGTTGAGCATTGCATTTTTCCGCATTCAAAACTATACGAGTGACACGTCTTGGGTATTCTATAGTCTTTGGCCCAGAATAGATGTCTTACATCAGCGCAATCTGAACTCGTACGTGCTCATACCGGTAATCTTCATTCGGAGTTCACACACAGCATCATACCTGTAATTTACCGGTATTGTTACAACTTCCCTTACTGGTAAATTCCCGGAACAAATTAACCGTATTTTTGAAAAGGTCCTGTTCACACATGGTCTCTTAATGGTAATTTACCGGTAATTTAGCAGCAACGACCTTATGTGTGAAAGGGACTATAGGCTAAACGTGCGATTTCCAGTCCAATATCATGCCTACAGAATTAAAATAAAATTAACAGAAAAGGGATGGAAAGAGTATATAGTGGTTTTACAAATAATACAAATACATTTGATATAGAGCAAATTCACTTTCTGTGATTTCTAAAGTAGCTATACCATACAGTCCAATGTGAAAGACTTTCAGAATCAGCAACAATCACATCCATGATGCAGTTCAGTTTTCACTGAATAAATAAATAAATACATAAATAAATAAATAAATAAATAATCATTACTCTTTATTCCTTTCAAAAATAATATTATTTTACCACCCTTTTACTACAATAAAGCCATGGTTAATTTTCGTACTTCTGCCAACAGTAATTCGTTACACTATTTCTGATAAGGTGTGTTCACGCCCAATCGTAATTACCGTGATTACGAGATACCAACTTGTAAAAAGCATTCACAGCCTGTAGAACTCGTAATTACAACTTGAACTGAATCATATTGTGTACAGGGTTGCCAGGTTTTCAAAGGAAAACCCGCCCAATCGCTACTCAAAACTAGCCCAATCGCATTTAGAGGGGGCAGTTAAAAATTGCGTTCCAGGGGGTAAAATGCACTTTTTTGGCGGGGTTCCCACACTAAAATTCGCATTCCAGGGGATAAATATCATGTTATTGGAGTCGTTTCAACCCACGGTAACAGTGTGTCATGGTTATGTTCTGTTTTGGTTCTGTTTCTCCACAGCACCGGCATCCTCTCCGTCAGTCGGCCCCCTGGTGTCGCCTGCTCGAACTCCACCATGGCTCCTCCCTCCGGCGACTCCACCGTGGGCCACAATCCTGGTTGGCCTCTGGAGTTCCATCTGGCTCCTGCTGCTCCGGGCTCCTCCCTCCATCCACTCCACCCTGGCCCTATGAACTATTCTCCTTTTCTATCGCCTGTCCCTTGCCTGCCCCACGCCCGCCTCCTGAACCCCCACCCTCCCTCCTCTGTTGGACTGTTTATAGGCGCGAGGACGCGCCTTCCGGGAGGGTGGCGAACTGTCATGGTTATGTTCTATTTTGGTTCTGTTTCTGCCTCCACATTTCCCTGAGTCCCCTTGTCTATTAGTTTCCATGGTTTTTGATTAATTTGCTCGTTAGTCATTATTAGTTAACTCCCTTCACCTGTTGTCCCCTCATCATCTGCCCTACTTAAAGTCTTCCTTCTGTTCTGTAGTTTGTCGGTGATTGTTTGACGTTACGACTACCCTGAGCTGTTTTCTTGCCTGAGTTTTTGTGGATTATAATATTAAAGACTTTTCATTGTGGATTATCCTCGTCTTCTTCGCCTTCCTTTTGAGAGACTGTAACAGAATCACCGACCCTCATTTTGAGTACATTTTTAGCGGCGCCTGGAGCAGCAGGACCGACCACTGGAAGACCACACCAGGGACTTTATCGACCTGGCGTACCTTACTCACTTCTGGTGTAAGGCAGTGTAAGGCACACCTACCAGCGGACGGTCCAAAGGAGAATTTCGCCGCTTGTGTGGAGTGGGTGCTGGAGAATAATGGACTGTTTTTCTCCATCTGCCCCACGAGGACAACTCCAGCCCCCCTCCCGAGCCGGACCGACCACTGGAAGACCACACCAGGGACTTTATCGACCTGGCGTACCTTACTCACTTCTGGTGTAAGGCAGTGTAAGGCACGCCTACCAGCGGACGGTCCAAAGGAGAATTTCGCCGCTTGTGTGGAGTGGGTGCTGGAGAATAATGGACTGTTTTTCTCCATCTGCCCCACGAGGACAACTCCAGCCCCACTCCCGAGCCAGAGCCCAGCCAGCCATCATCATCACGCTGCACGGAACGTTCGCCAGAGCCCACCGCAGCCGCAGAGCCCGAGCCGGCCGCGATTAAAGAGCCAATGCCATTTAAAGCGACAGAGCCAATCATCGCCCCGGAGCTAGGGCTCGAGAGCACGACTGACCAGGTGTGTGAGCCGGCAACACCGTGTGTCATGGGAATAATTGTGGAGATCGAGGGAATGGAGAATAACCCTGCCCACACGCCCTCTACTGAGGGTGAGCTGTTACTGGACTCTAAACTATTGAACTGTTTGAGTGAGGAGGAATTCTGGCTTCTCCCTTCCCGTTGGTCCCTGGTTGGCCTCTGGAGCTCCATCTGGCTCCTCCTGCTCCGGGCTCCTCCCTCCATCCACTCCACCCTGGCCCTATGAACTATTATCCTTTTCCATTGCCTTTCCCTTGCCTGCCCCACGCCCGCCTCCTGAACCCCCACCATCCCTCCTCTGTTGGACTGTTTATAGGCACGAGGACGTGCCTTCCGGGAGGGTGGCGAACTGTCATGGTTATGTTCTATTTTGGTTCTGTTTCTGCCTCCACATTTCCCTGAGTCCCCTTGTCTATTAGCCTGTCCCTTGCCTGCCCCACGCCCGCGTCCTGAACCCCCACCCTCCCTTGGCAACACTGATCGTGTACACTAATTCGGTCACTGGTAAGCTCACTGCACATTGGGACAGTGATTACTCCGGTGACATGATTATACAACATGATTGATACAACGTCAACGGACAACATGGTAGAACGTCAATGCTGCTGCAGGCAGGACCAGTTTATTTTTTATATTATTTTTATTCTCTTTAAACACATTGTTCGGTTGCATGTTCTTTCAACATTTCAGCCAAATATTATGTTAAATAAACGTGTTTAAACCGTTCCATCTTTAAAAAGAAACGGTTTGTCTTTTCAAATCTTCTATCGCGTGTCAAAGCCGCTTTTCCACTATCGGGCCGAACGATTCTAAGAACTGTCAGGTAGGGTTTATATTTATGGAGTTGGTGGTTTATGTTTCGTGCTTCAGAAACGTGACGTAATTTCCGGTAAGGGAGCATAGTGAGCACCAATTTCCTCTCTCCTCCATCCTACGGCCCTGGCTGCATCTGAAAACTTAGGCAGCTGACTTGCTGCCTCGCTGCCTTATGAGGCAATGACTTTGCAGGCAGCGTTTCTTTACAAAGGCACCTCATGAAACTGATTTCGGACAGGCTTCTGAGGCAGCGTAATGGTTTAATGATCTACAACAAAATAGAACGAGTTTTTGTGATAACTAAACGAATGTTTAATTACTATAATACTGATTTCTCGCTAGAAATAACATCAAAAGTGCAAAAAAATTGTCAGAAATATACATTTACACAGAAACTGACCACCAAACGCAACTTTCAGATGCCATCTTTATTTTTTAGCTCAACCGTCACGGAATGGAACGCACAGGATTGTGCGATATCGAAGGCAGCGAAGGATACAGCTATGCTGCCTTCAAAATTAGATCAGAAGAAGGTACAGGTACACTATATTTTTATGTCTCTTGATTTTAATGGCTTATTGCTTTTAATTTTTAAATTAACAACTCTGCATATGGTTACAGAATAGACTGGGCTGATGTGTAAAACTATACTCAGGCTCGCAACATAACCATAAAACTATATAAAATATAATACACTCAGGATCGCCAACAACATAGCCATAACACAGTACCTTTAATAGTGCCTGTAACCAGTGTTGGGCAGTAATTAGTTACTAGTGTAACCCAGTGTTTCCCAACCTTTTTTTAGTCGCGGCACCCTTTGGAAATTTTAACAAACTTGTGGCACCCTACAAAATTAATTTTGTCGCAATTCAACTTTCACATAAAATAAAAATATCCAAAACACTAAGACCGACCTCATTCACAGAAAACAAGGGAAGGGAATAAAACATTTGACACGCCACAGTGTGAAAATATACAACCACTAATTGAAATTCAAACCCCAATGCAGCACAGCAGCACAGTAGTCACAGCACTCGAAAAGAAATACGGATCACCAGAAACTACAGAAGAATCCCCACCACCTCACCAGTGCCAGTCAGGAGGAGACCCTGCAGCCGCCATGAAACCAGGAAGCTTTCAAGGACAACTAAAAAAAGAGAAAACAAAAAGTCACAATAATATTAATACACACTGTATACAAAAAGAGCACTAGGCAATTCACCACAATAAAAAGATGTTAACAATAGTCGTGCTAGTCCTTTAAAATAACTGGATCTAGGCAAGAGGAATTAAAGAGACCTCAGAACATAATTCACTCACACATCAATCATCAATTCTGAGGACTGTGTCGCCAAGCCAATCACCAGTAATACAAGCGGGGTTCTGATCTTAGCGCATGCTTGTTTGTAACATCAATGGATGAATGAGATGAGAGCACGCTACGCTACTGTGCGTCTATTTATAGCACGTACAGACAATCCTTATGCTACCCCATGAACTTATGGGAAGTGTAGTCCCGAACTCATACATCACACTGTTACACTAGTAACTTAGTTACTGTAATAATATTACTTTTTGAGTAACTGGTAGTGTAACTAATTACTAAATAAGATTTCAGTAATAATATTACAGTTACCATCCATAAAACAGCTTAGTTACTTTTGATGCCTCAACTCCGCTCATTTAATATCCAACAATCAAATAATTCCTAGATTTATTTTAATAATTTTCACGACTCGCACATGCATGTGATGTCCCCAGTGCAGCAGGCAAGCTTGGAATATGGAAAAGCTTACATTCAGCAGATAGAAATGTTGCATTATATTGATTTTGTCAGGAAAAAAAGATGACCTGAACACTGTTGTGTAAGTTGTGGCTTTACTTTACTCTGGCATTACATCCCACCCACACCCCTCTGATCAGCATGTGGTACATTACATTACTATGATTAAAAATCTTTTGGGAAAATTAAACAGTTTCTTACAAACGTATGTGATTTGATAAAATAGCCTACATAATGAAATATAATTGTATATGGGTAACGGATAAATTACAATTAGCTTCAAGCTACACATGACAATTAATGAGATTAATACAACACTTCTTCTTGAATGTCATTATCAATCACTATTGAGTGTTTGTAATAACTTATGACTGCTATCCAATGTGGATTTTGGTCAAATGATGAGGCGGAAATATGTTGTTAACATTCTAGAAGAATTTTATGTGGAAGATACACAATTACAACTTCTGTGGGGCGTGAAGAAAAAGTATTGTAACTTGTAGTGTAACTACTAGTAACTACTACTATTATCACTACCACTCGCAAACCATGCATCACACACTGTAGGCAGTGCAATCCTTACAACCTGCGCACTTTGCCTATGTCTACTAATACACTACTTTCTTTTTCTATTGGTCTCTGGAATTGCCAGTCTGCTCTTATGTGTCTGTCTCATAAGTTTTAGTAACTTCTTATACATGTGCATACAAGTTTCTCATCAAAATCAGATAAAACTATAGCTTAAATGTGCCTTCCCACAAGCAGTAGAAAGTTTTCAGTCCTATAATGTGTTTAAATCGTACGATAAGAAACTAACCTGATTTTAGAGAAGAAATCCTCATTTCTGTTGTTAGTAGAGGGTATGCCTTTTCTGACGAAGAAAACTCAGATTAGCAACCCATATAAATGGTACCAGAATAAATCAGTCTGATCTTGGATGGCATTAAATATCCTATGCGATTTATCGTGCAGCCCTAGTGTGAGCGTAAAGTGTAACTTTCAAACCACTCCTCTCTCTCTCTCTCTATTAGCGTCACTCCTGGTTTCACTTCCTGTTTATGCTATCACCTTCTCTTTGGATTCAGTTAGGTCGGTCCCTCCCCACATACTTTGCTTTTACTTGTGTTATTATTTTTGTTTTGACTTTATTCTACCTCTTTTTGATTTTATTGCATTTATTTACATTTGTTTAGCATGACTGTACCAATTCAGCTAAATTGATTTTTTAAAATCTGAGATCAGAGCTTAACCTCAGCACGCACAAATTTTTCTGAATTTAGAAGCGAATTGATCAGCAAAATGCGTCTCTATGATATGTCCTTAGCAGAAGTCACACAGCTGATGTTACAAAGTCTAACTGAATCTGAATTCAACAGTTTTGAGTCTGCTGTTACTTCTGAACTACAACATGCCACTAAAGGCGATCTGCGAGAAGGTGTTTTGAAATTTCTAAAGAATATCTTGGGACCCAAAATAGACTGGTCCTTAATCACTAATTGTGTGCAAATGAAAGAAGAAACTGTGAGTGAATACACTGAAAGGTTTTGTCAGTCAGCTGCAGCATACAGTGGAATAGCTGACACTCCAGAGAAGGTACTGGATCATAAAGGACCACTAGTTCGAGCATGGTTTGATGGCCTTTTATCAGAGTACAGATCTGCTTTGCCGTTCTTAGATCTAACATGGTCCACTGGAAGTTTGCAAAACAACTTGGACAGGTTAGCTACATGGGAAAGAGACTCTGATGTTAAAGCCAGAGTAAAGATTGCAGCAGTATCCTTTCAGGTCAACACAGAGAACAGACAGAAACGTAAAAGTCCTAAGAGGGAGGGCAGTTGTCATTACTGTGGTAAACCTGGACACTGGATGAAAGAGTGTAGGAAAAGCAAGAAGACATTAGGAGAAATTAACAGCTTTACTCAGCTCCTACTCAGTCTACTTACTACTCTGAAGCAGCCCCTCCCCACTTCACCGAACTGTTGGAGCAGCTTGCTGTAAACGTAAGATGCCCTCATGCAATGTCCGCACTAATGAATCAAGCAAAAGTCACTTCTGTCACCTCCTCTCGTTGGGGAAATTGGTTAACAACCCTCACAGCCCCGAACATTGTTTTACAGCGTGCGTCAGTCACGAACCCATCCTCATGTATGATGTCTGCAATGACTGAAGTTGTGTTAGAGGATGAAGGAGAAATGACTCA
>NW_015542530.1:245496-247150 GCF_001515605.1 Sinocyclocheilus anshuiensis
CAGTAGTTTTAGCAACTGATGTTTCCTTAATGAGTTATACAGGTTATTAGTAGCCTAATCCCTGTTTCCTCTCTACTCCTCCTCACTCCTCAGTGCCAGGCCTAGTACATTGAAGTGCAGTTACTCTTCAACACAATATAGGCCCAGACAAAACTAGGAACACTTCCCATTGTTTATTTTTCTTTCTTTTTCTTTTGACCTTGAGGTATTTGGTGTGTCCCTGCTACCTTAGCTAACAGTCTAACCCTAGGTTTATGATTCTATTGCAGCATCACCCACCAGTAACACCTGCTTAGCCATATCTCCTAGCAAAAACTAAATAGGTAAAATCCTCCTTCTTCCTTTTCCTTTTTGATTTCATCTTATTGTTTTATTTCAGTTTTGTTTTATTTGTTACCCTCGTAGTGACATTTGAGGAGTACCATCAATGTTTTGAGTAATAGTTTGATGACATGTACTAGCCCAGTCATTAGTCTACGCTGTTTGCAGCCATTAACAAAGATACTCAAAGTCCTTAGTTCTTTTCACCAACACTAAATTGTAGCACCCTGCCTTACTAGCTGCCCCACATCAGCTATTCCCACCTTACGCGGCCTACACAGCCGTTCCCCATACAGATAGCTCAACACCTCTGTACGTACTTGCATTTGCATTCCACAGACATCCAGCCTTGCCAGCTCACCAGGACCACCTGAAAACCCAGCAGAGCACTCTGATGGACAACCGTCAGCCCAAAGCAGCCAACAACCTGAAGTGGCAGAGAAAGGAACAGCGAGACTGCGACACAAGTGGACACCTGACACCCAGCCTGAACCACCAGGATATGACCAGCATCATCCTCTCCTTGGCCCACACCCTCAAGGGCCTCAGACAGGAAGTAAATGAGCTGAAACTGCAAGTCACAGAGTTCTAACTGAACCTGCAAGTCACAGAGTTCTACAGGGAACTGACACCAGCTCATCGAGAGAAAGCACAGAAGGAAATCACTAGTCTTCAGGAGGCACTAACAGCTGCTGGACACCAAGAGCAGCTTGAAAAAGCCACCAGACAGGACTTGGAAAGATAATTATTTCATACAAAATCACTGTTAAAAACAGCGTATGTGGAACTTAATGAGAGAGACACTAGAGATAAGGCCTTAGAAGGCCATCTGCATGCAGCCAGAGCTGAGGTCCAAACCCTGACTCAGCAATTAAAGAGGAGCTTGACATGGTTCAGAAAGAACTGAAACAGTCCTACCGACTGCGCATGGACTCCCTGCTGCATGTCACACAGCCAGCAGTGAAAACTCCCTCACCCCTGTACACAAATACAAAGGGGGGAGCCAAAGCGTTCTGCTTGACCCTTCACAAGTCAGCTTCCTGAAAACCTCTGCAGCTGCAGAAGGAAAAAGTTTAATTCAGGCGAACCGAAACAACGCCTGTGAATGCCACCTGCAAGCAGCCCGAGCTGAAATCCAAGTCCTTGCTCAGCAACAGAGATCCTGAGGACATTAAAGGAACTGATCATGAGAGTGGCCTCACGAGCAGCTTAAACAAGCCATCATAAAGGAATTCTCAGACCCAGAGTAACCTGGGAGGACACACCAGCTTCAAGAGCCTTTTCCTCCGAAACCTCCATCCTATTGTAAGTCACCATTCACCATTTAGAGCCT
>NW_015542530.1:247203-247489 GCF_001515605.1 Sinocyclocheilus anshuiensis
CAAACACTAGTGAAACGAAAAACATTGATCAACCTTAGTGAAATTCATTCATATGCATTACTGAAAAACCTCTTACAAACACTAGTGAAAACATTGATCAACCTTAGTGAAATACATTCATATGTATAACTGAAAAACCTCTTACAAACACTAGTGAAAACATTGATCAACCTTAGTGAAATACATTCATATGCATTACTGAAAAAAAACCTCTTAGTGAAATGAAAAACATTGATAAACCTTAGTGAAATTCATTCATACGCATTACTGAAAACCCTGAAAACCT
>NW_015542530.1:250427-252819 GCF_001515605.1 Sinocyclocheilus anshuiensis
AGACCCCAACGAGCTGGCCAGAGACAGTACATCTGGCAATCTAAATACTGCAGAGATCCTGAGGACATTAAAGGAACTGATCCTGAGAGTGGCCTCACCAGCAGCTTAAACAAGCCATCATAAAGGAATTCTCAGACCCAGAGTCTGAACACGGACTGATCACTGCCTTAAACACCAAACAGGGCCGGCATGAAACTCCCCATGGTTACTACCACAGACTTCGACGAGCTTACTTCGGAGCTCGCAATTACCCTGGGATGGCGGAGGACACACCAGCTTCAAGAGCCTTTTCCTCCGAAACCTCCATCCTATTGTAAGTCACCATTTAGGCATTATAGCCTGCCGCACAATGCCTATTCAACAACTGCGTGACCTGACACAGAAGGCCTTTAACAAGCACAAGGCCTCCACTAAAGGTGTTTGTAAGACCCCACTGATTCTGAACTTCACAACTCAGAATCCAAAGCGGGCACCAGAAGGCACCCAGCATTGGCACAATGCAAGGCCCTTCTACAGAAAGCCACTAGCCAGCGGAGGACAAAGCCGTCACCATGGCAACCCAAGTCCCAGAGCACCCACTGGGAGAAGCCATGGAAAAGGGCATCCTCATCCTGCAAACACCATGGTATGTCCAACAGCAGTCCACCACAACATCCTCCTCCACACCCTTCACACAGGTGCCGAACCAGTAAGAAAGTTATTTTCCTTAACCAGGAAATTAACGTTCTTAGAATTAACAGACAGTTGACACTGAGAGGTCAAATTAATGCTTACAGCGGATCTAAATATTTATAATTAATTATAACTAGTTATGATTAATTATTCATATTTCCCCTTTGAGCTGATTCGCTACAGCATATAGTTAGCAATGGCCCTATAGTATGCAATGTTTAATAAAGTTGTTTTACTAAATTCTGCTGAGGTGAAAATTAGTGCAGTCCCGTATCGTGATACGTATCGTATCGTGGGCTGACTGGCCTCTGTATCTGGATACGTATCGTATCGTGACTTTGTTGGCGATACACAGCCCTAATAAATAATTATCTCTAATGTTCAAGAATCCTGACGCGCAAGCTAAATCCAGCAGTGTGGAGTCATCATTAATTGATGACGCTTTGAAGTGACGCTAAAGGGAGCAAGTATATATCCTTTCACTTGATTCAATACCTCCGTCCTCGCGAGGTAAGTAAATGAGGATGCCCAAATAAGAATTGAGAAGCACTCTAGTGTTTGCGGTTTTTCACGGAGCGAATGTTCCACTGCACTGGAAGAATTTCGCGATTGAGACAGCCCTTAAAATGGCTTACTCCCTGATCAGTGCCCTGTAGGGATGTGCATCTCATGACTCAGGCAGATACAATACGCATCGTGCATAGCCAACGATACGATAGATTAAAGATACATATGAAGCAGCTACCGATGCGATGCGATACGATACGATTCAGCCCTATTACGATGCAGTGCGATCCGATTTTGATTCGATTCAACACAATGCGATTCGATACAATATGATGCAATGGAGAAAATATGTTCACTTTTAATGCTTCGAGGCCTGTTTCATAAAACAAGTTAACCAAATAAGCCAGGCTTATTTCAGGTAGTCTGACTCTTATTTAACCAAAATTATTTGGTTCTATAAAGCAAATTTAGCATAGGCCTAGATCAAGCTTAGTCACTGTGGCAACTTATGCTGGGAAACTAACCTGGTCTAAAGCAGGCTACCTGCAGGCTAAGCTAAGCTCCTCTACTGACCAATAGGAACATAATGATATTACCACACTTTTTTTTTACAGTTTCTAGCTGTGCAGCCTTTCTCTTTGGTTGTATTACAGCAGTACCTTTTATAGTTTGCAGAACAGATAGCAGAACATTATAACATTACATTCTAAAATTGCTCTTTAAAGCATTAAAATAACTAAATTAAAAGTTAAAATCACTGAATTAAAAATGAAAATAAATAATAAAGAAAATGACTAGATTTTAACTGCTATAAGAAACACACATTAACTCATTTTAGCTTAGTAATTACAGTAGTACAGTAGTACAGTAATTAGTACTGTAGCCTACTAGCTTACATAATTTACCTATTACAATAGTCCACTTACAGTTACTGCTATCATAAAAATACACTTTATATGTAGGTGTAAAATTCTACAAAAGACACATTTAATGTAAAAAAATATATATTTTTTTAGCAAAATGTATATTTTACTCAGAATTATTGCGCTCCTCCTCAGGGGTGCCGCTAAGATGGGGGGAAGTTAGGACGATTCTAAGGGCCCACGAGATCTGTTTAATTAGTAGTAACAGTAGTAGTAGTAGTAGTGTAATAGAAATGATAAATTATTGTAGTAAATCAGCTCAAAAGGGAAATATTTATGACTAATAACTG
>NW_015542531.1:0-231 GCF_001515605.1 Sinocyclocheilus anshuiensis
CCAGTGAGCCTTCTTGCACAGACACTGTGCAAGGTCAGGGAGGACAAGGAGCAGGTCCTGTTAGTGGCGCTCTATTGGCCCACCCGGACCTGGTTCCCGGAACTAATGCTCCTCATGACAGCCCCTCCTTGGCAGATTCCTCTGAGGAAGGATCTACTGATTCAGAGACGGGGCACCCCTTGGCACCCGCGTCCAGACCTCTGGAAACTTCATGTCTGGTCCCTGGATGGG
>NW_015542531.1:758-935 GCF_001515605.1 Sinocyclocheilus anshuiensis
AGGGGACCTGCACGCATTTTCGGTCGACGATTCGTGCCTAGAGTTCGGGCCGGCCGACTCCCAGGTAACTCTGAGACCCCGGCCCGGCTATGTGCTCAAGTTTCCCACTACTCCCTTCAGAGATCAGGTGGCGAGCCTGCAAGCGCTGCCCCCGGAGGAGGCAGACCCAGCCCTAGC
>NW_015542532.1:0-491 GCF_001515605.1 Sinocyclocheilus anshuiensis
GTGGTAGAACAGGGAGAGTTTGGCTGTGCCTTATATAGTTTAGAGAGGAAACGAATGGATTATATCTTCAAAGTATACATTGATTGTGTATATGTGTGCGTGCATCACGATGTAAGTACCCGAATATGTATACGAGTAACTGTTTAACTGTCGTGTTCGGTGTTATACATGCAGATGGTTACACTTAATGACGTTATGCGACTGCGTTATCGCCAGTCGCCTGTTTTTTGAGCCATTTAATATTAATGTTACATGCATATGTGTATATATTTATCTAAAAGCAAAATCACTCGGTTATATTATAACAGCGCGCAGGCGCTCTGAGTGGTCTAATTCATCAGCACCACCGCACGTGCAGCAGCAGCCGCGTGCACATGAACAATACATGCACATCAGCGCACTTTCTATATGCTTTGTGTTTGAGTTAATTTATATAGTAATTTAGTCCGTTTGAAGTCAAGCTGCAGTGCAGTGTTACAGTGTAATAGTTT
>NW_015542533.1:0-1110 GCF_001515605.1 Sinocyclocheilus anshuiensis
CGACACTCAGCCGCAACCGGCCCGATTCCGCTGGCTACCTGGGAGCTATGTCATGACAGGTATATTGTTCAGGATGCTGAGTGTGAAGTTATTTTAATGAGAGTTTCTCCAGAAAGCTGCAAGCCACAATCGGCACTAGTTATCCGAATTATCACTCATTATTTCAACATAAAATCTCGTTATTTCAACATAATAACTCGTTATTTCGAGATATTAAGTCGTTATTTTGACATAACTCGTTATTTCGACATATCTTGTTATCTCGACATAATAACTTATTTCGAGATAAGTCGTTATTTCAACATAATAACTCGTTATTTTGACATAATATCTCGTTATTTCGACATAATATCTCATTATTTCGACATAACTCGCTATTTCGACGTAACTCGTTATTTTGACATATCTTTTTATTTCGACATAATAACTCGTTA
Organism: Sinocyclocheilus anshuiensis; assembly: GCF_001515605.1. Classification (NCBI taxonomy): domain Eukaryota; kingdom Metazoa; phylum Chordata; class Actinopteri; order Cypriniformes; family Cyprinidae; genus Sinocyclocheilus; species Sinocyclocheilus anshuiensis. The sequence goes on from NW_015542533.1 coordinate 435, forward strand.
TTTCGACATAATACCTCGTTATTTCAAGATATTAAGTTGTTATTTCGACATAATATCTCGTTATTTTGACATAATACTCATTATGTTAAGGGTTGTAATAACTTCGATATAAGCCACTAGAGGGCAGAATAAGACATGGAATCAATTAAAGAATGCATTAGTTATGTTGACTTACTGTCAGAGGCGGACAAAGTACTCTACTCAACTCCATTACTTGAGTGAAAGTACAGATACTGCTTGTCAAATATTAATCCATTACAAGTAAAAGTTGTAAAGACAGATTTGTACTTAAGTACAAGTACAGAAGTACTTGCTTTTAAAAGTACTTAAGTACCAAAAGTAAATTTCCCTTTTTATGTCAATGCACTGTTTTATTATTGTTGTTTGTAATACTTACAATACTTCTGAAGCAACTTAGAATACATTACACCTGCTGAATACACTGACTAGCTTGTAGTATATTTGGAATAAAGAGCTTTTAGAATGTTAAAAACCTATGGGGAAAAAAACAAAACAAAAACATTATTGAACACCCCTACCCACCCCCACAAAAGCAGGATGGTAGTGATCTCACACAGTTCTGACAGTGTGTGCACACATCTATGTGTAGCCATTCATCCACATTTGAACAGAGTGAAACTGCTGTAAATACAGACTGATAAGGAAGAAAATAAAA
>NW_015542533.1:3406-3626 GCF_001515605.1 Sinocyclocheilus anshuiensis
GGCGCCACAAGCAGGACCTGCTCCTCGTCCTCCCTGACCTTGCACAGCGTCTGTGCGAGAAGGCTCACTGGGGTAAACGCATACTTGCGCAGGCCCCGCGGCCAGCTGTGTGGCAGTGCGTCCGTGCCGAGTGTTCCCTCGGTTAGGGAGTAGCTGGCAGTGAGAGGTTTCTGGAGAGGCAAACAGGTCTACCTGAGCAGCTCCGAAACGTCTCCAAAAC
>NW_015542533.1:3834-8116 GCF_001515605.1 Sinocyclocheilus anshuiensis
TTGTCGGCTTATGTACGCAACTGTCGCCGTGTTGTCCGTTCGGACCAGCACGTGCTTGCCTCGTAAGCACCTTTTGAGACATTTCTAGGCAAGGCGCACTGCTAACAACTCTATGCAATTGATATGCCAGTGCAGTTGGGGGCCCGTCCATACTAGGGTTGTGATGGTGAGGAAATTTTCCCACCGGTTAATCGACGTGTGACAACACCGGTAATACCGGTATCACCGCGGGGCGTTCCTTCTTTTCCTCGCTTTCCTTCGCTTTTAAATAGCTTGTAAAAGCTGTGCGCGCGTTTTACTTTTACTTTCACTTTCAAATAGCGGCAATTCGGAGTAAAGCAATTGTTCGTTTTTAGTTCGTTTGAATTTTCCCTCTTTTCCTCGCTTTCCATCGCTTTTAAATAGGTTAAAAGCGCCGTGCTCATTTTACTTTCACTTTTGAATTAGCGGCAGTTCGCCGTCAATTGCTTGAATGCAACAACAAAATACAACGTCAAACTCACTTTAGCGTATATATATAAAACATAGAACTCGATCGTCTTGTCTGTCTCACCTCACTCTTCTTGTCAGTCAGCTCGACTCGCTCTCCTCACTGGAGAAATTAAATCTGATCTGTGATGCGTCTGTCGTTTGGCACGCTGCATTGAGCAGCCGCGTTCAGTTTTTAATTGTAGTGTCTGTTCTTTTACTGAACTAAATGATTTTTATTTCTATAAAAAATCAAAACGACGGTGGGGGTCGGTGACGCGGTGGGCAAGCAACTTAACCGGTGTTGCGGCTTAACACCGGTATCACCGTCAGCACCGTCTATTGCGGCAAGCCTAGTCCATACCCCCGACACTGCGTGCCTTGTGATTGCCACTGTGATTGCCACTGGCCACTGTGATTAGCATGTTACTAGCATGTTGTTAACATAATTAGCAAGTTACTAACATGTTGCTAGCAGTATTCTTGCATGATTAGCATGTTACTAGCATGGTGTTAGAATTTTGTTAGCATGATTAGCAAGTTACTAGCATGTTTCTAACATGATTAGCATGTAACTAGCATGTTGTTAGCATGATTAGAATGTTACTAGCATGTTGTTAGAATTTTGTTAGCATGATTAGCAAATTACTAGCATGTTTCTAGCATAATTAACATGTTACTAGCATTTTGTTAGCATGATTAACAAGTTACTAGCATGTTGTTAACATGATTAGCAAGTTATTTGCATGTTGTTAGCATGATTCTAGAATGATTGGCATGATACTAGCATGATTCTAGCATTATTAGCATGTTACTAGCATTTTTAACATTTTGCTAGCTTGTTTCTAGCATGATTAGCAAGTTACTAGCATGTTGCTAGCATGATTCTAGCATGATTATCAAGTTACTGGCATGTTGTTAACATGGTTAGCAAGTTACTAACATGTTGTTAACATGATTAGCAAAGTTAATAGCATGTTGCTAGCATGATTAACATGTTTCTAGCATGATTAGCATGTTAATAGCATGATGCTGGCATTTTTCTAACATGTTTAACAAGTTGCTAGCATTTTGTTAGCATGTTTAAGAAGTTGCTAGCATGTTGATAGCATTATTAGCATGTTACTAACATGATGCTAGCCTGTTTCTACCATGTTTAACAAGTTGTTAGCATGTTTCTAACATGATTAGCAAGTTAACATTTAACGTTTCTAGCATTATTAACAAGTTACTAGCATGTTGTTAGCATGATTAGCAAGTTACTAGCTTTTTGTTACCATGTTTCTAACATGATTAGCAAGTTACTAGCATTTTGTTAGCATGATTAGCAAATGTTACTAGAATGTTGCTAGCATTATTCTAACACGATTAGCATGTTACTAGCATGATGCTAGCATGTTTCTAGCCTGTTTATCAAGCTGCTAGCATGTTTCTAGCATGATTAGCACGCTAATGTGGTGGCTTCTGCCGAAGCTGTAAGGAATCATTCTTCAAGTCATGAGGTTTTGATGCCAGAAGATAGACTTTATTCAAGTCAAGTCAAGTCAATTTGTTTCCCCATGTTGGAAAGTCTATGTGTTGGTGCAGTTTTGGGAACACACTCTTTAAGTCTGCGTGGTTGAAACCCCCAGCCAAGATGAGAAAAGCATCGGGGTGGGCTGTCTGCTGCTCACTGATGTGCTGGTACAGTTCATTTAGTGCCTTGCTCCTGTTGTTGTTGTTGGAGCTGGGAGGGATGTATACAGCAACGAGCAGTATGGCTGTATATTCCCTCTGTAGATAGAACGGCCGGCACTTAATAATCATAAACTCCACCAGGGGTGAGCAGTGTTTGCAGACCACAACAGCATCGCGGCACAAACGCATCATTGATGTAAATACAAAGCCCGCCGCCACGGGTCTTAGCTCAGACTAAATAAAGCCGAGATAAACTCTGTGGAGCAATCTCCAGACTCTTTTTCTGTACTCTCTTATATACTGTTCGTTCTCTAGGCATGTTTAATGGTTTCTTTCATATTTGTTATGGGATCATCACGATGCAGTCATGAGGCCTTAATTTTATGTTCTGTGAAAATAAGGGACCTATTATGTGCCATCATGTGCTTATCATGTACTTCACCATATGTCTGCACATTCCATTCTCATACAGATTTCTATACATGCAGGCAAATACACATGATTATAATAGTAGAATAACTTAATACATAAATGGCTATATTCACATTGATTATACTTGAAAAATTAATATTTTGATTAATTAAAATCTTCAACATTCCCATCTTTGAGACTTACTAAGTCTCACCATCATTTGTCATTACCCAGAGTGCAGTTTCATAATTCAGTCTCCAAACCTAGCCCCCCTCACTTGAATAGGAGAGAGTAAAAGATCCGTCTCCCTAATCCCTCATTTAAGATAAAACAATGTTATACGCATGAGCGTGCAATTGGTTCAGCGCTTGCCTGTGGTTGTCATAGTTATATAGTATACAACAGAAATAAAACTTCAAGACATAAAACGTGTTACATCACAAAAAATAGCATAGTTGATCTTCAGCCCAGACACCAGCCACTTTGTAGAGGGCCATTTTGGTTACCCTCAAAAATCAATTTCCCATCATATTGACATCTTAGAACTTAGAATTTCTTAGTTGTGGCTTTGATAACTAGTGACCTCAATATAGGAAGTACACAGTATAATAGTAGTAATTACTATTACTACAATAGTAATCTTCCTATCAATACTGCAATTCCTAAAAACATTCCCAATTTAGTTAACTATGCTTCCCTTGCTCCTAACTTTAAATCAAACCAATCTCACATTTGATTATCTTTTCCAGCATTTGCTTTATCTTCCATTCTTAAGGTTTTTTATTTGATCATTACTTCACTAAATGCTCCTTCTGGAGCAGTATTATTTGGTATATCAATACAGCATTGTTCCCCAAACATAATACATACTTTTACTTTTTCAGTTAACAAATAATATAAAGCTATTCTATTTTGCATTGTCATTCTGCTTGTTGCGTTCAATTGCTCTCCTAGAACTGATAAGGCCTCATCAGTATTATTAATTAATCTTTGCTGATTGTACTTTATGTAATTGAATGAATCCCTTCTGTAATTGTATTTATTTATTTATTATTATTATTATTATTATTATTATTATTTAGAATTAATATTGATTCAAATCCTAATTTAACTTAATCTCTCGTATTAAATTCGTTAGGTATGCCTTTAGGTTGAACAATTGAATTTATATTATCTGCAGGGTCTTTTTCATCTGCTCTTTTTGTTTTAGTTTTTTCTTCATTTGTTGTTTCCTCTTCTAGAGAGATATGATTAATTGTATGTGTCAGCATAACCCTAGTAATCCTGACAAATTTTCTGGTAATGTTGGCAAGCGGCCATACTCTAATCCACACATCCACCATATGTCTGCCAATGCAATATCGATGTCATCAAATATAGGTGGTGGGCCTTCTTTTATCACTAAATAGTCATTGTGGAGTTTTCCATATTTTGCTGCATTTCCCTTCAAATCTTCCTATGTCAATATTTCCCTTCTCATAACATTCAAATTCTTGATCTGCCATTAATTGTATTTTTCCTTGTGGTTTTTGTATTTTTTCCATATTAATGGCCATTTACAGGTTCGTATGCACTGTAATTCAGTTGCTTCTCTGTAGTTTGTTGTAGATTGGAGAAACTGGCACCAATATGGGCAAAATGCAATTTTTTGGGTACAGTTTCTAAAGACATTTATCTCTCTGCCTCTTTCTATAAAGCATTTACCTCCCAATCTCACTACATCTAA
>NW_015542533.1:8137-11541 GCF_001515605.1 Sinocyclocheilus anshuiensis
AACTAGCTTTACAATGTGGTATTTTCAATATTTTGCTGCATTTCCTTTAATTTGCCAATGTCAGTAGTTCCCGTCTTTTTATAACATTCAATTCTTGATCTACCATTAATTGTATTTTTCCTTGTTTTTTATTTTTTATTTATTTATTTTTATTTATTTTATTACCATACTATTACGGGTCACTAACAGTAATTCAGTTGCTTCTCTTTAGTTTGTTGTAGATTGGAGAAACTGGCACCAGTATGGGCATAATTGTAACGCTTTAAAGGCTTGACCTTTAATAAACTTCCGTTCATGGATTCTAACCAAACTCCAGCGTCTCTGTTACAATAATGCCATTTTTTTGGGTACAGTTTCTAAAGACCTTTATCTCTCTACCTCTTCTATTAAGCATTTACCTCCCAGTTTTATTACATCTAATCCCTTTTCGCTAGATAGTCCTGGACATTTATTTAATCATTGCAACAGTAAATTTCTGGCTGAAATTAATTTGTCATCTTGGTTTGTTTAGGCCTATTTAAAATGAGACACATCTGTTTATTATTTTTACAATTATTTCACAATTATTTTAATCTTCAAACTGTTTTAGATAGTTCTGCTTTGCATCTTATGCTTTGCCAAATAAAAAAATGGACATTTCATATACTTTTTTTTTTAACATCTTTAAATAAAAAAATTAAAACACAAATATTATTAGTGAATAATACTATAAATAATACTATAAAATTGTTATTTTTCTTAAATACTTAATTTCTGCCATATTAAACTTTTTATTAAGATTAAGCTTACAGTAATGTCAATTGTTTTTTTTTTTATATCTCAAATATTTTGGTGGGTCTTGAAATATTATACTTGTTTAGGTGGGTCGTGGAATGGAAAAGTTTGAGAACCCTTGTCTTAAACCATTCATCATGAAATACTATACAACTGTGTATGAGTATTGGTACAATATATAAGACTGGTCTTGTTTCAAAGCAAACTATGCAGTTTTCCCATTTTTGTTTTTCTGCTGTGTAATTTATCAATTTTTACCAATTATTTTCTTCTACCTTTCCCATAAAAAATCTGAATTGCCAATTTTCTTATAACTGATATTATGGTTGTCATTTACAATGTGTCTATTTTGTCTAGATACTTTTTCCTCCTTATCTAGTTCTTGTTCTTTTTGGATTAAGTCAAAGCCACTGCTAGATTCAACTGAGGGGGTGAAAGTTGATTCTAGGGAAGTCTGGGTGCTGTTGGCTACAGCTTGAGCTTGTAGAATTAGATGCATTAGGCATGTGATGATCATCAGATATCTTTTCACTTTTCTGCTTCTCTGACAAAAGAATGTGAGCTCCTTGCTTATCTCTTTTTTGAGTTGTCATCAGTTTGCACTTCATCTTGCATCTCTAGTCTCTCCACGTCACTTTCTCCTGAGTTGTCTGCTTGTCTGTTTCCTTCTCTTTCCACTTCCTCTTTTCCATTTGTTGGCCCACATCTGCTCCCAAGTATTTTGATCATCTCGTTAGCCGTCCCATCACTCATTCCATCTTCACCAGGGTGACTCTTTGCGAGTCGTTGCAATGGTCTTTCCCTCGTTGGCAAGGGAGGGTCGTTACTAGCACGCCCTTCATCCCTCACTTCATGCTGTGTGGAGTTGTTGAAGTGGTTCTTATTGATGGAGCAAACCATTCCTTGTCCTTTATAGAACTGCTGTCACCTGTAAATGGAAACCTTCAGAGTTTTCTGTTAGTGATGTCAAGCATGCTCATTTGCTCATCTGGCCATTTGTCCTTCTTGGTGTGACCTGTGGAAATTTAATGTGGGTTGAGGGCTGTCCTGGCCTCTTTTTTGAGCTCTGAGCAGGGCTAATACCCACTTTCTGTAATAAAAAGCTTTAATTAATTATTTGCATCCTTACTGTTTTTTTTTTTTTTTTGTTTTTTTTATGTCAAATTTATTCTTAACAATTTGCTAATTCAGTTATCTCTTTGTTTTATAAACTGAGTTCCACTATATTACTTGATAATTTTTTAGGCCTATCTTACTCAGTAACATAGGCCTTTTGACCTGGAAAACACTCAACCCACTTTTTTTTATGTTAACAGTCAGAAATACTTTTTATCCTTTTGACACAGAATCAGCTCCATCATGATATGCTGAAAAGAAAGTTAGATGTGGGGTGGACAGAGCAAGCTTGCTTTGCTCTGCCTTCCCATGTTATACGCTGCGCAAGTGTGGCACTGCTTTTCTTTCTGCCACAACAATAACCTATAGGTACTGACCAGGAAACTTAACCCAATTCATCCATGGTCATTATTTTACTGGGCATAATTTGCCCTGTGGGCCCACATATTAAAATTTGCATACAGCTGTTTTGGCAAAATGATTGATTTGCCTTAGTGTCTCGTCAGACACCCTCTTTCACTCCACACAACACCATCATTCATACTTTTTCACACCCTTTCACATCCCCCTTTTGGCCAAAAACATATTTTTTTTCTTGAGATTTCAGCTGATTGTGAGCTAAATGATTTTAGTTGTGTTTGCCACGGATTCTGAGTAGGATAACATGAACTTTAGTTTTTTTTCTTTCATTAGACTCTACTGAGCATAGACCTGGTAGCATTCCTCATAGTTTCTAGATGTCATACAACTGGCCAACGTCAGTCACCATGAAGTTTAGTTTAACACCGCTGTATAAACCTCTCTTTTTCTTTCTTTTTCTTTTTTTTAATCAAAATCTAATAGATTAATTCATTTAGAATAATAGGCCTAGGCATTGTGCACTTGAGAGAGCCAATTATAATTTCTCAAATGTCACTTGTTTGTCTAATTTAGATTTTAGACAAATACTTTTTTGTTATTGCTCATGAGCTACTTTGAGAAGAGGATTGGAGATCTCTGCATAATCTAGGATCCATGGCCATCAACATTTCCATCTTGTTATCCCCAGTGATGACAGCATATGTGATTTCATGATTTTGGATCTTTGGAGTAAATTTTTTATTATTATTTTATTCAATCTAGCCCTATAAAATTACCATTAAACAAAATAGAGTGACCAATATTTTTATTTTATCAGCCATATTTTTTTTTCTTTCTATTAGACATCTTGTCTACCCTTTTTTGTTTTCCCCAAAGAGTTCAGCATTGTTGTCAATAATTCAGTTGTGCATTTCCCCCTAGTTGGTTAATGAAATAGCCCTCACTATGCCAAATCCAGCTCCATTTTTATCTGATTGGTGAGTCAAGCACCCACTTCTGTCTGTCATAATTACTTTGTCTTTAAGACATAAGGCTGGACTGGTACCTATTGAAAAGCAGATTGAGAATGTTAGTTAAAACACAGAATTAAAAGAACTGCTGTGAGACCAGTGGATAATCAAGATTAATATAGTTAATAAAATAATTAACAAAAT
>NW_015542533.1:14503-14718 GCF_001515605.1 Sinocyclocheilus anshuiensis
TTTCACATCCCCCTTTTTGCCAAAAACATATTTGTTTTCTTGAGTTTTCAGCTGATTGTGAACTAAATGATTTTAGTTGTGATTGCCACAAATTCTGAGTAGCATGATGGGTTTGTGCGCTTGCGCGTGCCTCAAAAGGGGGCTTACAATGAATTGCAAAGATACATAACAGCTACAAGTGTATGCACTACTTGCTTTATGCAAGCAATATATAG
>NW_015542533.1:14893-16648 GCF_001515605.1 Sinocyclocheilus anshuiensis
ACTATACAGGATTTACCCTATTATACTTTATCGACACAAATTGATAGGTGAAACAACAAACAGCCACCCACAAATAGTTTATAAACAAAGCATCAGGCTGTCTTTGAGTTCACATGAAAAACAGTTAAAGTTAGTTGTCGTCAGGCTACAGAAGAATACCATAATTCCTACGTTCAATTAGGCCTAAGACATCGAGAGTCACGCAGACCTATAACAACCCAGCCACAATACATGTCATAGAGAAGCAGTCTCTATAGTGATCATTAAATATGCAGCACCTGTGCCCGCAAAGGGAAGGGATGGAAGTCCTTCTGGTTAGATCATCAGCCTGTTGAAGCTGTTTGGCTGTTGCACTGGGTCGGTCAGTCTGTGATGGCACTCAAAGGCCTGATGTTGTGGTGTATGGTCTCTGTTGTTTCTCTGCCTCTCCTCCAGTCTGGCGTTTGATTGCTCCTGCCAGAATTTTGCATTTCAGGATGTTCTCTTCACCCTCAGGAAAAGTCTCAAGTGAAAGAATCACCTTTTCCTGCTTTAAGTCAGTCTTTCTCCAAGCTGAAGTGTGCACTTCTCTTTCAAGAGGGGAGGTGAGGGTCCATCAAGCCCCCCTCCCCCTTCTCTCTGCCAATCAAGATTAATATAGTTAATAAAATATTTAACAAAATATGAAGCAGTCTCTATAGTGAGTGATCATTATATATGCAGCACCTGTTCACGCAATGGGAAGGGATGAAAGTCCTTCTGGTTAGATCATCAGTCTGTTGAAGCTGTTTGGCTGTTGCACTGGGTCGTCAGTCTGTGATGGCACTCAAAGGCCTGATGTTGTGGTGTATGGTCTCCGTTGTTTCTCTGCCTCTCCTCAGTCTGGCTTTTGATTGCTCCTGCCAGAGTTTTGCATTTCAGGATGTTCTCTTTACCCTCAGGAAAAGTCTCAAGTGAAAGATTCACCTTTTCCTGCATTAAGTCAGTCTTTCTCCATGTTGAAGTGTGCACTCCTCTTTCAGGAGGGGAGGTGAGCGTGCATCAACCCCTCCCTCTTCTTCTCTCTGCAGCAGTCTTTGCTTCTTCACCACTTTGTTAGACAGACTCCAGTTCATTGCTTCCCTTTGTCAAAGCACTGTTCCAGAAGTCATCTGAAAATTGAACACTCAGAGACTGCATTTATCAAATTGACCCTTTGTAAACTCTGACCAAATTGTGTCAGAGCAATCTGTTCTTTATCTTTTCAACCATTTCTTTCAATGGTCCCTTAATAAAAACAATCTCATCTGGTTAAAAACAGCAATTCCCTTATTCTATTTTAGTAAAGCAAGAGTCATCTGAAATTTTAAAAATCAGAGACTGCATTAATCAAATTGAATCTTTGTAAACTCTTGACCAAATTGTGTCTGAGCAATCTGCTCTTTATCTTTTCAACGGTCCCTTAATAAAAACAATCTCATCTGGTTAAAAACAGCAGTTCCCTTATTCTATTTTAGTAAAGCAAGTTCTTCATTGCAGAAAAATAGCAAGCAGTTTTTTCTTTGCAAAATGCAGAAAGCTGCAGTAATCTACCTTTATTATATACTGCAATTAAACAAAAGAATATTTCCTTTTACAACAGCATGACATGCGTATGGTAAACTAAAGACTTCAATCATAATTTTTCTTCTATATTTGCATACCTGATTCAGAATAATCTGGTAATGGTGAATTCATTTTTCCCAACCAACATAACAAAATTCATTTTATTTAAATATTTAATCAACAAGTTCCATT
>NW_015542533.1:16995-18651 GCF_001515605.1 Sinocyclocheilus anshuiensis
ATTTTAGAAGTCTTCAGTTATTAAATATAAAGTTTTAAGCACATGCAATCTTTTTATTCATCTGTTTAGACAAGTCTTTAAATAATAAATGTATATCTTATTTTAATTATTTAACTTAATTATTATTTATTTTATAAATTATATTTAATTATTAACTACATCATACACTCATTCTTTGTCCCTTTTTTAGATAGGGCTCATACACTCATTCACTCTTCTCCAGCGCAACACCAGCTGCGTCCAGGAGGGGCACACCTTTTGCTCCACCAGATATAGAGTTTATTTTCTCATACAACCACAAGTCACAAATACACTCAGACAGACACAGATACATACATTTACACAGACTACTCTATACTCTTCCTGAGTAACCTGTCAGTTCTACTCGCTCTTTCACTGATACACTTCCTCAACACAGTAAAAAAGCAGTACCCTGCAGGAATTTTTGCCTATCCGTTCAGACCTCTGTACTTCCTTTACACCTTTTACAGAGCGGTATCCACAGGACTTTGCGCGCTTCCTTATACTTTATCTGCTTAACGTTTATTGCTATCCTTCAAAGGCACACTTAACAATAAACACAGACCATTGCATGCAATGTATATCTGCTTAACGTCCACTGCCCTCCATCAAGGCCTTCTGGGCAGTAAACAGATTTTTGCATGCACAATCTGCCCTCATTCACTATTATAGTAAAACAGATCAGTGCATGCTATTATTTCTTCTGGAATCAAAACCCTTTTTCTTTTTGTTCTTTAAATTTGGAGGAGCATTTTCTAGTGTCTATACCACCACCGGCTGACTTTGGCAAACAACATTTATTATATAAGCAAAAAAACTGCCTACCTTTATTATTTAGTGGCCACTAAAAATGTTGTTAAAATCTTAAAATCATAAAATCTTCAACACTAACACCATGTTTCTATGCTAATCCAGCTAAAAAACAGTTTCAGTAAAAAAACAGCTAAAACCAGCTAAGACCAGCCTGACCTGCTGCAAAAGTGGCCAAAACCACTTTAAAACCAGCTTGGGAGACCAGCCAAAGCAGTCAATCAGCTTAGGCTGGTTTTAGCAGTTTTTTCAGTAGGGAGTTGTTAAGCTTTGCTATAGCAATAGACACCATACGTCTTATTGTATAAAAGTTTTCACCCCCCCAATGAAAGTCTATGGGATTTTAGGTGGTTTTGATAGTCTGATTTATGAAAACCGTAAGCCGGATCAGTTAGAAAAGATATAGCAAACCGAGTCAGACCAGTCTGAAGGTCTGACACGAGTTTGGTGGTTGTAGCTTTAAAAGACTAGGAGGAGATACATTTTAAAATTTGGTCTCAGACAATTCAAACAGTGTAAATATGCTTTCCATTGAGGAAAAAAATAAGTTTGGTTTCGCGCTGTGTCACGCTAACCACTGTGCTCCGGTCCAGAGACACGATAGCACGGAGCGAATCACATGCGCGAGTCGGCGCAGACCACAAAATGTATTGGAGCTATTTGAATTCTACACAGAATGCTATATTTTATAGCAATATGGATGAGATTGTGGCTGGCATACCCTGTCAAACGTGGCTTTACGAAGCTCAACGGCTCTGAACGGCTCTAGCCCAAGCTGTGATATAAACGAACGCTATTGGCTATTTTAAAAAGGGGCGGGGCTGC
>NW_015542533.1:18703-28756 GCF_001515605.1 Sinocyclocheilus anshuiensis
CCTGTTTCAGTTAAAATGACGTCAACACATAGAGTAACGCTGCGTGTTTCTAAGCATTTCAGGGGACCTTTAAGCTTTGCTATAGCAATAGACAGCTTAAACACACCATACATCTTATTGTGAAAGTCTATAGGATTTTAGGTGGTTTTGATAGTCTGGTTTACGAAAACCGTAAGCCGGATCAGTTAGAAAAGATATAGCAACCCGAGTCAGTTTGGCGGTAGTAGCTTTTTCAAGCCAACTTAATAAGATATTGTTTCATCTCTGGTATCATTTAAGATTTATCCACCCCCTCGTAAAAAGCATAAAAAGTAAAAAGAAATTGTGGTTCCTGTTGGAAGTTGGCAGTTCTTGGCCAAAATAAGCTGAGAGACTATTTCATATCAGTTTGCTTTGTTATAAAAAAAAAAGGGAAGTGGAGAGTAAAAATTGATTTATCTACAATGAGCATATCTCAAATTGACATATTTAGAAAACTTAAAAGTTAGAATGGCATATGATATGGCCTTTCTACTCTCCCTGTAAACCGAACTTCACTTTTCTGTCTTTTAGGTACATACATTACGTGTTTGATCTTGGCAACGGGCCCAATGTAATCAAGGGCAACAGTGACCGAGCTCTCCATGACAACCAGTGGCATAACGTTGTCATCACTAGAGACAACAGTAACATCCACACACTCAAAGTTGATGCCAAGGCAGTGAGTCAAGGCATCAATGGCGCTAAAAATCTGGACCTTAAAGGTACATAACCAGCTAAAATTCATTTAAGTTAACCAATTATCACGAAGCAATGACATTTTAAAATATACTGGGGTTCTATGCTAAGCTTACAACTGTTTAATACAATGTAGGCTACTGTCAAAAAAAACAACAAAAAAAACACGAGCTAACTGGCAGAAGTAGTGTGAAAATGGCTTGTGCTAGCTGTATTTTCTGTTTTCTTCTTGCCTCTGCGGCACTAACCGTTCTCTAGGGCTGGGAATCGATTCCAAAAAGAATCGATTCCTCGATTCCGAGGCGTTGGGAATTGAGAGTCGATTCCAAACGTTGGAATCGATTCCATCAAGAGGAATCGACTCCTCATTCAGAGCCTTTTTCAGTTCAACAAAGCTTATCTATGGGTGCCTCTCAAACGGAAGGCTGCATCCTACGAAGACTGCACACATTTAAATTCACGAAAATAAACTGAAAGAAAACGAGTCGGTACTGAGATCATCTGAATTTTAGGATGCAGCCTTCCGTTTCAGAAGCACCATTCACCTCACTCACGCTCGCTAAAAGCCGTAATTACGAGAGTTGTGAGAGAAAAGATTATTTTAATTTTTATATTTTTATTACCATTCGCCTCCCTCATGCTCGCTAAAAGTGATTAGAAGTCATTAGAACCAGTTCAAAAAAACGATTCAGAGGTTATTTTACGGTGGACCTTGCTTGTCTACAATTTTGAGCGCTGCACGACAGAATCATGACGTGATCAAGGGTCTTGATCTTATTTCCATCTAAAATACTATATTTTTTAAACATTTCTATCAGCCAATGATAATTATAAAAGAAAACGTCCCGAGCATAGATCAGTGGCTGAGAGCGCAATCTGATTGACAGATAAACCACGAGCTCTGTCAGTTATTGTTAATGTTCTGGTTATTTTGTTTCAGTGTACAGTTTGTTAATTTTGTGCAAAGCATACAGTCAAAGTAAACTTCATCATTCAGCTGAACTGTGCACATTTATTTTAGACACTTCATGTCATGTTCAATTCATGCAATAAACACATGTCCCTCCTGAGCTGTGGGCTATGACTAATTTCACGGGCAAAGCAGACAAAATTACAATTTATATATCGTCATTTTTTTTTTTTTTACAAATAAAGCTTCATATTATGAGAAGGATACTTTCTACGACCTTTATCCTGCAGTCATGGTGAGATTATAGATTCCTTCAATATAAAATAAACAAGAATCGAAAAAGAATCGAAAACAACAGTGAGGAATCGATTCCCATTGATTCCAGAACCAGGAATCGGAATCGGACTCGATTCCAAAAATTTCGGAATCGAACAGCCCTACTGTTCTCCGCTGCAGCAGCGGAATTTATACCTTTTGAAAACAGTTCGGTTAATTTTACGCATTTAGCAGCGTCGGACTTGAGCCCTTTTTTCCCCTTTCTAAAAGTTTTTCTGCACCGCCTTTCCTTTTTTACAGTCCATTATCTAGCTTTTACTGAAAATTAGCTCGTGTTGCAATCTCTCGGATGACGTGCTTGGTTTTGACTGAACGGTTCGGTCGGCCCATCTCGGGACCAGGCGGCCGGCCGTTGCCGACTGGGCCAAATGCTTAACATTTATTTATTATTAACATTATTATTATTATAACCATAGAGAAATCGTGCAAGAGATAAAAACCTGTCCTATGCGCTGGTGGCCCGTAAAAACAATTTTATTTATATATATTTAGAAAAAATCTGACCGGCCCACAAAATGGTCCGGCCCGTCTGGCATTTGCCAGAATTGCCAGATGGCCAATCCGCCCCTGGGGATCAATACCAGAGAGGGCAAACAAGAGTACTCAACGTAGAAGGCTGAAGGTAGGTGGAAGTGATTAGAAGCCCAGGAGAGTAAGAGAGAAAGCTGATGAGGACACAACACTATTTAGTGAAAAGAGCATTACTATGTGGGTTTCTGTATAGAAGTTTACAGTTCCAAAATGTCAAACCCCTGAATAAAATGTCATAATTTGCCTTCAAAATTCTTGCACTGAATGAATCCTTTACTCAGTCAACCCCCAAACGTAACTTTGCAGCTGTGAGAGTACATTCTCATGACCTCATGCAGGAAATGATCCAAAGAAACAAATAGAGGCCATAAACCGTCAGTCTCCTCTGCTAATTGGAAGTGCCATGCGAAATAAATGCTTAATTTACTGAACATTAATTATAAAGATATTTAGCAAGAAAAACACATTATTTATTTATTTTATTTATTTATTTTAATCTATTACGCATGTCACCATATGGCTTTAGTTATGACTGTGTTCCTTTCAGTAGATTCTTTGTGCATCCCTGCTTTGAGACCCACTTTTTAAATTTGCTTTTGTAAATGCTGTTGATTGAAGTTGACAAAGTATATTTAACAAAAGAGAAAGATAACAATAAAAGGGTTTAAACATGTTATAGATCACACATCATGAGATTCATGTGTAGGTCTTGAATACATGGCAATGAATCCTCCACTGCAAATATCTGACATCACTCTCAATTATTCTCTGTCAAGTTTTTTCATAGCTTGCTTATTGTTGGTGATGCTCTAAAACCCTACAAACTCTGTAAAATATGTCAATTGGATTGTTTTTCTGCAGGGAAACAGAGCACATATAGAATTTCTGACTAAAATTTTAATATATGGCTACACACGTTTCAGTTTTGCTATGAACAAAACTGGAGTTGGTGCTGCAACAGTCTAATCTGATTTGATACAGACTGGTGCAATTGTATGCGGTATTGCATTATTTTTAGCCCAAACAGATATCCTTTAGATAGGCCTTATTTACAAAAGCAAACATTCACAATGCCATTAAACTGTGGGCATGATTCATTCTTAATGAATTCTCACTTTTATTTCTGTTAACAGTAAAATAATTCATAATTTTATAATCTCTTTAAGTTTCAGTTTTATACAACATCCACATTCACAAATGTCAGTTGTTTAAGACTCAGTTTTGCTTTCAAAATGAGCCTGGCTGGCTATTACAAACTCATGGCTTGAAAATATTGACCTTTACAGTGCTGCTGTACCATCCATTGCCTGAACAATCAAACTGTTTGGACTGTTAATGCAGTCATGCTAAAGATCTTATATGGCTATAAGAGTATTGCTTTTCTCCCCTATCTTTACTTTTTGTACAGCTTGTTCTCATATACTTGTTTAGGACAATTGTACTCACTATGTGCTTTCAAATCTCTACTATTACTACTAACACTCGGAAAGCACGCACTGTACAATGGAGGCAGGCCAATCCTAATAATCTACGGCCTGTCCCTCTGTCCTCTACTACTTTACTCTCTATTCCAATTGGTCTCTGGAACTGCCAGTCTGCTGTTAACAAAGCAGAATTTATTTATTCTATAGCTACTCATTCCGGTCTCAAACTGGTGAAGTAAGGAGAAAAGGACAATAAAGCAATAGTTATTGTTATACTTATTATAGTTATTGTCCTTTTCTACTTACTTCTCCAACAACAGTTTGACGGCACAAAGTGTGTAAATAAATAAGAAACAACAACAGAGTGTCTTAAACATCATTAAAAAAAAATGAAATTATACAATATATATGAAAGTAAAACGGCCAGTAGATGGCAACATGTTACTGTCTTAATGAGTGATCATTGATCATTGATTCATTCACTTAAACGATTCAAACGATTCATAAACACCTCTGTGTTGCTTGGAGAATCAAATGTTGTGCTTTGACTTTGTTTGAAACTATTGAAACTATTTATTCCAAACCCCACCCCTAATCATAACCCCTTTCCCACACCTAACCCTAAACCTACCAACAGTGTTGGGGAGTTATGTATTTTAATTATTTTATTATGTAATTTAATTACAAAATAAATGTAACTGTAATCTGTTACAGTTACTTATGAAAATGTTACTGATTACAAAGGGGGTTACATCTGAATATTTTCACACACATACAAATTTGATACACATACTCAAAAAACAAGACACCAATGATTCAGGAGACAAATAAGACCGTGTCCTTTTTAGGACACAGAATAGGACACATGCTTATTTGATAACTGTTTTATTTCCTATTTGGTTTTATGTGTATGATTTTTTTTTTTAAGATTAACTTTTTTTTTCTCCAAATTATTGTTAGATGCCAGTGTTTCCTGTTATAGCTATGCAAAGCTTTTATTTCAACAGTATAAACTTTTTTAAATCTGTATTTAACCTCAGAACGATCTCAAAGTAAGAGCTGCTAAAGTCTGATTTTGTGGTGGCTGCAATTTAAAATTAAATTAGGCCTATTATAATTTTAATTCAAGTGATGAAGGACTTTGAAAGTCTGACAGTAGCAGTGTTGCGTAACACGGTAAGGTTAACCCTGCCTGGTTTAAATGTTTCAAAATGATTAACAGATGAAAACATTCGTTAGAAATTTAGAAAAGTAGGCTAATCAAAAAGTAATCAAATGTAATCAGCTGCATTACTTTAATAAAGTAATTGAAATAGTTATACTACTTATTACATTTTAAATAGAGTAACTTGTAATCTGTAACCTATTACATCCGCTGCAGCAGCGGAATTTATACCTTTTGAAAACAGTTCGGTTAATTTTACGCATTTAGCAGCGTCGGACTTGAGCCCTTTTTTCCCCTTTCTAAAAGTTTTTCTGCACCGCCTTTCCTTTTTTACAGTCCATTATCTAGCTTTTACTGAAAATTAGCTCGTGTTGCAATCTCTCGGATGACGTGCTTGGTTTTGACTGAACGGTTCGGTCGGCCCATCTCGGGACCAGGCGGCCGGCCGTTGCCGACTGGGCCAAATGCTTAACATTTATTTATTATTAACATTATTATTATTATAACCATAGAGAAATCGTGCAAGAGATAAAAACCTGTCCTATGCGCTGGTGGCCCGTAAAAACAATTTTATTTATATATATTTAGAAAAAATCTGACCGGCCCACAAAATGGTCCGGCCCGTCTGGCATTTGCCAGAATTGCCAGATGGCCAATCCGCCCCTGGGGATCAATACCAGAGAGGGCAAACAAGAGTACTCAACGTAGAAGGCTGAAGGTAGGTGGAAGTGATTAGAAGCCCAGGAGAGTAAGAGAGAAAGCTGATGAGGACACAACACTATTTAGTGAAAAGAGCATTACTATGTGGGTTTCTGTATAGAAGTTTACAGTTCCAAAATGTCAAACCCCTGAATAAAATGTCATAATTTGCCTTCAAAATTCTTGCACTGAATGAATCCTTTACTCAGTCAACCCCCAAACGTAACTTTGCAGCTGTGAGAGTACATTCTCATGACCTCATGCAGGAAATGATCCAAAGAAACAAATAGAGGCCATAAACCGTCAGTCTCCTCTGCTAATTGGAAGTGCCATGCGAAATAAATGCTTAATTTACTGAACATTAATTATAAAGATATTTAGCAAGAAAAACACATTATTTATTTATTTTATTTATTTATTTTAATCTATTACGCATGTCACCATATGGCTTTAGTTATGACTGTGTTCCTTTCAGTAGATTCTTTGTGCATCCCTGCTTTGAGACCCACTTTTTAAATTTGCTTTTGTAAATGCTGTTGATTGAAGTTGACAAAGTATATTTAACAAAAGAGAAAGATAACAATAAAAGGTTTTAAACATGTTATAGATCACACATCATGAGATTCATGTGTAGGTCTTGAATACATGGCAATGAATCCTCCACTGCAAATATCTGACATCACTCTCAATTATTCTCTGTCAAGTTTTTTCATAGCTTGCTTATTGTTGGTGATGCTCTAAAACCCTACAAACTCTGTAAAATATGTCAATTGGATTGTTTTTCTGCAGGGAAACAGAGCACATATAGAATTTCTGACTAAAATTTTAATATATGGCTACACACGTTTCAGTTTTGCTATGAACAAAACTGGAGTTGGTGCTGCAACAGTCTAATCTGATTTGATACAGACTGGTGCAATTGTATGCGGTATTGCATTATTTTTAGCCCAAACAGATATCCTTTAGATAGGCCTTATTTACAAAAGCAAACATTCACAATGCCATTAAACTGTGGGCATGATTCATTCTTAATGAATTCTCACTTTTATTTCTGTTAACAGTAAAATAATTCATAATTTTATAATCTCTTTAAGTTTCAGTTTTATACAACATCCACATTCACAAATGTCAGTTGTTTAAGACTCAGTTTTGCTTTCAAAATGAGCCTGGCTGGCTATTACAAACTCATGGCTTGAAAATATTGACCTTTACAGTGCTGCTGTACCATCCATTGCCTGAACAATCAAACTGTTTGGACTGTTAATGCAGTCATGCTAAAGATCTTATATGGCTATAAGAGTATTGCTTTTCTCCCCTATCTTTACTTTTTGTACAGCTTGTTCTCATATACTTGTTTAGGACAATTGTACTCACTATGTGCTTTCAAATCTCTACTATTACTACTAACACTCGGAAAGCACGCACTGTACGTTGGAGGCAGGCCAATCCTAATAATCTACGGCCTGTCCCTCTGTCCACTACTACTTTACTCTCTATTCCAATTGGTCTCTGGAACTGCCAGTCTGCTGTTAACAAAGCAGAATTTATTTATTCTATAGCTACTCATTCCGGTCTCAAACTGGTGAAGTAAGGAGAAAAGGACAATAAAGCAATAGTTATTGTTATACTTATTATAGTTATTGTCCTTTTCTACTTACTTCTCCAACAACAGTTTGACGGCACAAAGTGTGTAAATAAATAAGAAACAACAACAGAGTGTCTTAAACATCATTAAAAAAAAATGAAATTATACAATATATATGAAAGTAAAACGGCCAGTAGATGGCAACATGTTACTGTCTTAATGAGTGATCATTGATCATTGATTCATTCACTTAAACGATTCATTCATTAACGAAACACCTCTGTGTTGCTTGGAGAATCAAATGTTGTGCTTTGACTTTGTTTGAAACTATTTTCATTACCTATTCCAAACCCCACCCCTAATCATAACCCCTTTCCCACACCTAACCCTAAACCTACCAACAGTGTTGGGGAGTTATGTATTTTAATTATTTTATTATGTAATTTAATTACAAAATAAATGTAACTGTAATCTGTTACAGTTACTTATGAAAATGTTACTGATTACAAAGGGGGTTACATCTGAATATTTTCACACACATACAAATTTGATACACATACTCAAAAAACAAGACACCAATGATTCAGGAGACAAATAAGACCGTGTCCTTTTTAGGACACAGAATAGGACACATGCTTATTTGATAACTGTTTTATTTCCTATTTGGTTTTATGTGTATGATTTTTTTTTTTAAGATTAACTTTTTTTTTCTCCAAATTATTGTTAGATGCCAGTGTTTCCTGTTATAGCTATGCAAAGCTTTTATTTCAACAGTATAAACTTTTTTAAATCTGTATTTAACCTCAGAACGATCTCAAAGTAAGAGCTGCTAAAGTCTGATTTTGTGGTGGCTGCAATTTAAAATTAAATTAGGCCTATTATAATTTTAATTCAAGTGATGAAGGACTTTGAAAGTCTGACAGTAGCAGTGTTGCGTAACACGGTAAGGTTAACCCTGCCTGGTTTAAATGTTTCAAAATGATTAACAGATGAAAACATTCGTTAGAAATTTAGAAAAGTAGGCTAATCAAAAAGTAATCAAATGTAATCAGCTGCATTACTTTAATAAAGTAATTGAAATAGTTATACTACTTATTACATTTTAAATAGAGTAACTTGTAATCTGTAACCTATTACACTTCTAAAGTAACCTTCCCAACACTGCCTATACTGGGGGTAATAATTTGGCGGGGGTTGGGATTCGGCACGACACCTGTTCCAGTGGCAGGTCTCTCCAGGCGGCTTCTGCTTGCACACTTCGGGTGTAAAAAGCAGATACGCGAGTACCGGATCTGCACTGAGCTTTATTTTTTTCTCATTTGTGCATCCCCCCCCCCATTACTTTTTAATGAACCTATCAATAATTCAAAGTCAGTCACGGTTAGTAGCTTTTGAAAGGTTAACGGCCCAGTGACACTTTTCCCCTGAGAGTGTGTAAAGTGTCCACTTCTGTTCTACCATTAAAATTATATTCCAGTGACTTGTATAAATGCAGTAATGCCTTACTTTTTAGCTTAACAACCCATTTTAAAAGACTGAATAGATGCTGCTTTGAATAGTGTACTTTTTTCCCTCCAGGATCCCCCTCTTCCGGTTTCTTTTGATTGTTACAATCTTTCTGATTTTAACGCAAAACATATTGTCACGTTCACCTACGGAGACGTGCGAGGAACGAAGAGACAAGGCGTAAACCAACACAATAGTCTTTTAATCCAAAATCCAAGGGCGCACACGGGGCAGACAGGAGCACAGATAACACATGGGTTGCCGTAATCTCGGACACAAACAGACAGCACAGACTCGAACTTAAATGCAAGGGATAATTAACAAACACAGGTGCACTGAATGACTAATTAAACTAAACGAGGACAGGAAAAAGACCATATAAGGAACACCAGGAACAAAGACGGGGGCAAAACACAACTAAACAGATCCTGACACATATTTAGTGGAAAAGTACAGCTCTGTGTCATTCTAGGGACATACACTGTAAAAAATGATCTCGCATTTTTTATTATTATTTTCTTTTAATTTAGTCATTTATCAGACGCTTTTATCCAAAGCGACTTACAAATGAGGACAACAGAAGCAATCAATTGTAGTATTAAAACAACTAAAAACAGATCCAAAACTAACCCTATAAGTTCCTGTCTCTTGTATTCTAGTTTGGTCGGTTATTGTGAATGTTATCCCGAGTGTGTGTGTCTACCCGAATCTGCCTTGTTGTCGCTACATTAAATAATCCTTATTTGAATCCTTGTCGTCCTCGTCATCCTGTCTGCCTCCACACACCTTGACCGTGACAGAATAACCGACCCAAGAAGTAAAGTATAGCGGCCTCTTTCCCCTCGTTTGTTTTCCCGGTTTTTGTCAGTTTTTATTTTTGTGATGGATTACCCCGCATTCGAAATCCTCCAGTCCAGCCCAGGAAGGGCTCCTGATGTTTCGTTCAGCCCAGGAAGGGCTCCTGATGTTTCGTTCAGCCCAGGGAGGGCTCCTGATCCCCAGTCCAGCCCAGGAAGGGCTCCTGAGGTTTCGTTCAGCCCAGGGAGGGCTCCTGATGTTTTGTTTAGCCCAGGAAGGGCCCCAGATCCCCAGCCCAGGAAGGGCCCCTGATGTTTCGTTGAGCCTAGGAAGGGCTCCTGATCCCCAGTCCAGCCCAGGAAGGGCTCCTGATGTTTCGTTT
>NW_015542533.1:28797-29587 GCF_001515605.1 Sinocyclocheilus anshuiensis
ACAATAGTTCTGCCCGGACGATAACGCGGAGCCATATAGTTAATTCATATCAGTAATATGCAGCATGCACATGATACAAGGAAATGGTCAGTAACATCATCACTTTGAGGTACGATATCTATATCAGTAAGATCAATTCTGCGAGTGATCTAATGTTTAGGAGCCCAAACTTTAAAAATTGTTTTGTTTTTGATATATAGTTATTGTTTTTTCAAAAATTTTTCATTTACTTTACATTTTTCTGGTTTAATCACGATCAGATTTTTTCTGTCTGCAAGTGTCTGAGAGTGCAAGTCTGAGAATGCAAGTCTGAGTGCAAGTGCAAGGCTGCAGCTAGACCCTCTTGATTTGTCCTCTCAACTTAAAAAAATGTGTTGAATCAATTCAATACCGATGTCACGTGCTCAACATCACTTATCGCAAGAACTCGTGAAGACCGTTGCAGACAGAAGACGCTGGTCAGCCATTTTCGCGAGCTTCTCCACAAAGTTTGGAAACTTTCTCAGTCAACAAATTTAGTAAGCACATTTTTGTATTTATTGGTTTAATATGTGTAAAAATATGTATGTTGTCTAAGAAGAGTACAAGTATGGTTTACAGAGACGTATTTTCTAGTTAAATGTATGTCAGTGTTAGTTTCGCGGCACTATGAAGCCTCAAAAATACACGCGGTTCCGGTATGGTTTAAAGAGACGTGTTTTCTAGTTACATGTATGCCAGTGTTAGTTTCGCGGCACTATGAAGCCTCAAAATACACGTGGTTCCACAGTATTTTCCACATAGTTCATAT
>NW_015542533.1:29727-31954 GCF_001515605.1 Sinocyclocheilus anshuiensis
ATTGCTAAAGAAGCTGGTTGTTCACAGAGTGCTGTATCCAAGCATATTCATAGAAAGTTGAGTGGAAGGAAAAAGTGTGGTAGGAAAAGGTGCACCAGCAAGAATTTTGGGGAGCTTCACAAGGAGTGGACTGAGGCTGGCGTCAGTGCATCAAGAGCCACTACGCACAGACGAATCCTAGACATGGGCTACAAATGTCGCTTTCCTCGTGTCAAGCTACTCCTGAACCAGAGACAACGTCAACCTGGAAAAACAACTGGACTGTTGCTCAGTGGTCCAAAGTCCTCTTTTCAGATGAAAGTAAATTTTGCATTTCATTTGGAAATCAAGGTCCCAGAGTCTGGAGGAAGAGTGGAGAGGCACAGAAACCATGTTGCTTGAAGTCCAGTGTGAAGTTTCCACAGTCAGTGATGATTTGGGCTACCATGTCATCTGCTGGTGTTGGTCCACTGCGTTTTCTGAAGTCCACAGTCAACGCAGCCATCTACCAGGAAATTTTAGAGCACTTCATGCTTCCTTCTGCTGACAAGCTTTATGGAGATGCTGATTTCATTTTCCAGCAGGACTTGGCACCTGCCCACACTTCCAAAGATACCAAAAGCTGGTTAAATGACCATGGTGTTACTGTGCTTGATTGGCCAGCAAACTCGCCTGACCTGAACCCCATAGAGAATCTATGGGGTATTGTCAAGAGGAAGATGAGAGACACCAGACCCAACAATGCAGATAACCTGAAGGGCTCTATCAAAGCAACCTGGGCTTCCATTACACCTGAGCAGTGCCACAGGCTGATTGTTCAATTAATTTTTTCTTGACGTGGTACTTTATGCGGTACCAATGTATGTAACTGAATATAAAAAATACCTTGTTTGATTTTAGACACGTATACTGTTTATACAGTATTATTGTTCATGCAGTACATTACTGTATGTTTGTACAGTATTGTTGTTCTTGCAGTACATTACTCTGTATTTCATGCAGTATTATTATGCAGTACATCAATGTATGCTTCATACAGTATTGTTGTTCATGCAGTACATTACTCTGTATTTTATGCAGTATTGTTTATGCAGTGCATCACTGTATGCTTCATACAGTATGGTTGTTAATGAATTGTTGTTAATGAATTGTATGGTTGTCAAATGGCCTACATGTAAAACATCACTAATACAAATATGAACACACAGTTAACAGTTACTACTTTTTAATAACTTTATTATCATTATTATATTATAGCCCATAATGTTAGTCTTGATGTGTTCTCACGCTTATGTTGGTTTATTTATTATTTTGTTTTATATTTAGCCCTGAATCTTCGGCTAACTGAGGATTCCAAATCTTCATGTAAGACGACATTTTACAGTTTTAATTTTACAAAAACAAATAAAAATGTACAAAACAATAAAATTGCGTTAGACCTCTAGATGACAGTAAAGGTAACAGAAAACAGTAGCCTATGTGATATTTCTGAGTTGAGATATTAGAGTTCATTAAAAACAAATAAAAAACGGCGCGAGTATTGAATTAAAAATGAATTGGAAAAGGACAAGGGTTGTAAAAAAACAAGTTAGCACCACTGGGTGCGGCTAAAAAAACAGCCATACTGAAAGTGAAATCAGCTCTGTGTTTCAAAAAGCCTGTCCTTCATGCTTCGTTCGGTTGTATTCTCCTCGCCTTGTCCATTTGAAGAACATTTACACAGTAGGTTTTCTCTGCTGTTTTGGTCTGAATCCTGTTGTGTTATATTTAAATATTCGTTAGCGGAACTATCTAACGTTAATAAGCAACGGTTTAGTAAACCTAATATAAACATACCGCTTAGAATTAAAGCCAGTGGCATTAAGATTTGGGCACATTAATGGGAAGTGTTATCTCTCTCTCTTATGCTTATTTGTGAGCAGTGGCTTAACATATTTGGTATAGATTCTATTAATGCATTTCAAACACGGAAAAATTCACGTATAAAACCCGTTTGTGCGCATGCGTTAGCATAACTAGTCATAACTAGTCATGAGAACAATACACTTTAACGCTAAAATACATCAAGTTGTGTTAACTCGGCCTCTTGATGTGAATTATTGTTTATTCTTTAATACATAAACCAATCTTTTTTTTAATTTAGTGGTATAAAATGAATACTTTCTTACGCAGTAAATTTAAAATATTATAAATGGGAACAAAAATGTTATCAGCTAGGAGACCACAAACAACAGATTATCAGGGCATA
>NW_015542533.1:32423-36773 GCF_001515605.1 Sinocyclocheilus anshuiensis
GTTTTGGGATGTTACAATATGTACGTTACAACATAAAATGTGTTAAGAAAATACAAAGAATACGGCCAAGACTTACAGAAGGAAGCCACAGAACAAACTAGTTTATGTGGAATGACCAATTCTGTTGATGCGTTGTCTTAATTTAATGTGGATATAGTTGTAAATTCACAAAGAAACATTTATATATACTTGATGATTTAGCAAAAACTATTGCAATGTTAATTTTTTTCCCCCTGAAATTACTATCAGCATTAAGAATATAGCCTATCTTTCTTTATATCTATACATTTTTTCAGCTGTAATCAGTCACTTATGCTTATCAGTGGCCATGGTTACTTGCACATCATTTTCTGATTAAGAACCATATTCTGGATTTATATTTTTTTAATGAAATATCATTGTACATATTGCTTTTTGAAACCCAGTCAAAACTTTTACAATAGGAATTTACAGATATAGGGTTCGATCTCAAGAAGTACACACCAGCAAAAAAAAAAAAAATGTTTTGTTATTGTTAAGTCTCTTTTTGACTTTTCCTTTCAGAGTAAACATGTCTTCAGTGAAGATTATGCTTGTAGTTTCTCTCTTCATCCCTGCTGTGAGGTCCAGTTCAGGTACATGCTTTAATACACAGATTAATTACATTTGCTGTTTTTCAGTGTTAAAATTAACTTTAGGGTTTAAGGAATGTAGCCACGTTACTAGAGATTATCACTGTTTGTTGTGCTTAAAGCAGTTTATGTTCCAGGGTCAATACAAGTTAAGTGCAATATACTGTAAATTATTTTCTGTGGTTAATCAACAGCATGCCACAGATTCTGTCAACAGAACTTTACTTGTATAAAACCATGACCATGAAATTTGTTCTGCTTCCTCTGAAGTACCACAATCCAAATTTTATGTTTGTAATTCTGTGTTCATCAGATTTGTGGAAATTGGAATGCCCGCCTACATATGGAATTCTTGCTCAGACCACAGTTATCAGATGCTATTTCAAAGACATAAAAGATATTCACATAGTTGCAGTTTATTTAACAAAAGTTGGACAGGACAAGCCATTATTTGCTCAAGAAGAATCAAAAAGATCAGGAGATCAACGCTTTAGTCTTGAAAACTCAGCAATGAGTCCATCTCTGCAAATCTCTGACACAATGTTCTCTGATGAGGGTGAATATCTGTACCATGTTGTAACGGACAGTGGTTATGAAGACATACAGCTTAGCATCAGTGTCACAGGTGAGTTTCAATTTCTTTAGTCTTATGACTAAAAATACATACAAGCACACTGCCCTGCTTACAAGAGTCTTGGTGCTTATCATTGTTTTGTTCTTTCTCAATAAAGCGAAGTACAAGGATCCTGTAACAAGCACATGGCCTGAAAATGTAAAGGATGGAGGACCTGTCAGCCTTTACTGCAATGCTACTGATGGCTACCCAGCAGGCTCCATCCATTGGTTTGACCATTCTGGAACCAACTGGACCATAAATTCAGAACTGACAAAAACCCCCAAGGACATCAGCGGTGTAAAATCTGTGGCTTTGTCTAGCAAACTGACTTTCAAGTCTATCGTCCTGGGTCTGGAACCATTTAGATGCATCGTCTTTAATAGTAAATATGTACAAGATGGAGAAAACACAATGGAGATCACATCTGCTATACGTAATTAAGCTTAATTGTCTTATCTCTATGAGTGCTTATTTTACATAGCAAGCAGGTTGTGCAACAGAGATGATCTGCTGAAAAAAATCTGCTACTGTGTCTAGACATATGTCAACTCAAGAGTTGACAGTAGCACCATTTAAGGAGTGTTTACATAATCATATTTCATTGTGTGAATACGCATTCTCAAAATGAAAGTTTTGAGACAAAGCACATTGAGATTTGAATTGTATTATATTGTTTTACTGGTATCATTAGAGTCTATATTTTTTTTTAGCAATACAGTTGTGTGCAATAATGGGCTGCCACTGCCACACAATAGTCTACTAGAGATATTTAAGGTTACTGTGAGTCAGCAGATTTCTAAAACTGCCCATTGTATTAAAGATAATCTTTTAGTTCATTATATATTTTTACAACACTGTCATGGAGAATCTGTGCTCGTGTGAATTGTATGCATTTTGTTTCTCCAGATGATGATAACAAGGATTCTTCAGGATCTAATACAACAAACATTGTCGCTGGTGTGATGGTCATTGGATCGCTTACTGTTGGCCTGCTGTTCGCTCTGTTGTGTTTCAGAAAACAAAATGCTCCGCGTGAGTATGCCTTTAATATTAATTCTAAGGGTAACAAAATCTAAGGGTACATTTGAGTGATTATGTCTGCAGGTGGGATTTCTGTTAAACACAGGCTTTTCACTTATTTGGCATTCAAAGGGGAAATGTGGCAATGCTTAAAGTTAGAAAGAACGTGCCTCAGCAGATCTTTGTATCAGGGAATTCTTGTGTTACTGAAAAACTAGACTTACTTCCTTATGATTTTCTAAATGTATTTAGACATAACATGACTGCCTAACATGAAGTTCTGTCTTTTCTATGAGTGAAACTGCAGTGAGCTAGGTTTTGTGAAGTGGTGTTTTCACTTCTCTATAGTTCTTAAAGTCTATTTAACAGTATAGGTTTGACAGTCAGTAGTGATATCATGTAATTTTGCACTGAATTTATTTACAGATAGACGACCTTCTGCCCATCCTATTCTAAGTATGTTAAATTTGTGTAATTCTTTCTTAACAACTGGGTTTGGTTAAACAGCTTCTCTATAAGACTTTTTTGTTTCTGTTTCAACTAGGCCTATTAGTTGCACATTGTAATAGTTTCTGCATGGGGATCAGTTGTTTCACTTTCCCACTTTTCTTTTTTTTAATCTGAGTTAAAATATGTGTAGATATATCTGAAAGAATATTTGGTGTGAAAGTACAGAAACTCTGGCTCATTCTGATACACAGCTCTCTCTCTCTCTCTCGTTCGGCTGCTCCCATGAGGGAATGTCACAGTGTATCATCTGCATAGTTTATTTGACACAGGTTTTATTTGTTCTTTCTGGCTCAACCCTCTCATTTTTTGGGGTTAGGGATTGGCACCTAAAATGCTGTAAACTTGTGCAATCCCAGTGACTGCAAACAGATACCGCTGTATAGACTGCACTAATACATTTATAAGTTCCTATCAATGAGTAATGCATGAAATGTTGTTTTTAAATAGATTATGAACCAGGAAAAGCTGTTGAAGATGATCTGGAAAATGGTAACATCAGGTAGGCCCAGAGATCATATTTGCATTTAGGCAAAGATCAAAACAATACTACACATGGTTTAATACTTAATAGTTAACAGTTTGTTTATTTGTTATAGCCTGTAAGTTTAGTTATATGATTTTTTATATGAATTTTCACTTTCTATTTATATATTTTTTTGTATTTTTTTTAGTCCTGAGCATTGAAGCTTCTAATATCAGGAGATGAAATTGAAACTATAAACCCTGATTTTCATACTGAGATCAGCGCAGCCGCCATTTGACTGAAACAAAAGTGAAAGCATAAGGAAAATGGCTGCTGTTTCAGGGATTTGTAATATGTGGGCAAGTAATAACGGTAAGACTCAACAATCAGTTAACTTCTCTTTACATTTACAATTAAATGTGGCTTTAGAGATCATATAAACTAATACTTGTCAAATTAATTGCTACATCAATATAAACAAGAGTTTTAAAGAGGTTTTTGGAGGTTTTCAGAAAATTTGAGAAATGATTTTGCAAATGCTTTCATAAGTCTGGTCAGAAATCTTAAATCATTATTCATGATTATTTTACAAATTTAATAAAACGACAGTTGTAGTTTTCAGAAATAGTTAATAATATCCAAATCTAAATATAGTTCTGTAAAAAGTGTTTTATATCTTTCTAGGGAGTTTTTCATCACTACTGTCACTTTTGGCTTAACTCACTGAGGGTTTTATGGTAATATTGTTCTGTAAGGCATCTTAGTAACAATATTCAGGCTCATTAGGTAAGCATTATACAAATGAACTTGAATTCAATTGAAAACATTTATTCTCAGCTTTATGCATCAAACATTAATAGCATTAATGCAAAAAAATTTTATTCACAATTTTATTTTTAATTTGTTTTGTAATTGTGTTTATACTGCTGCCATTGTATCATTACGCTTCACATCAATGATAGTAACTGTCAAATAAGTCTCACATTCAGCTTTCATTTTCAGATACTGATCATTTAAAAGTGAAGTGAATGATGCATGAATTGTAATGTGGTGATTTTTCAGTGAGTACAGCAACTGTAAATACAACTGTGAATACAATAAGTGGAGCAGTTTCTGTTAATATAAGGAAT
>NW_015542533.1:37122-39169 GCF_001515605.1 Sinocyclocheilus anshuiensis
TGCCGTGGTTTTAAAGTAGGAGGGGACAGGATTAAGGATGTGTGTGTGTATGTGTTTTCTCTCTTGATTTTAATTTGAAATAAAATCATATGAATTATTTGTAAAATGTAGCCTGTAGAGAGACCTTGAATCTTTAAGCACTATTGTATTTTGTTTTTAACAATACTGCAATAAAAGAAAAAATACATTTTGTCTTCTTGCTGCCTTTTAATCATCACTTCACAGCCCATGGGTATCTGGCATAATTTTCAGTAACCTCTATAAATAATAATAATAATAATAAAAATAACAAAAAGAGTGAGGCAGTGGGGTATCTTCCATGAGACAATTTTGAACATTCTAGTCTTACAGTTACTAACTGATCTAGTTTCTTTTTAGATCTAGAGCTTTTGTAACGGTTATTTGGTAACACTTTACAATAAGGTCTCATTTGTTAACCTTAATTAATGCATTATCTAACATGAACTAACAATGAGCAATGCACATTTTTAAATGTTTACATATATTTACTTTTTTTTTACATTTATTGTGCATTTACTTCTGTAAATATATATATATATAAAGAGCTGGGTAGATTACTTGAAAATTGTAATCCGTTACTGATTCCAAATTACATGACAAAAATTGTAGTCAGTAACGTAATCCGTTATATAATCAGATTATTTTTGATTACTTTTAGATTACTATTGACCTAACTAGTTTATCATATTGATTTAAATAGGGTAATCTCGTACCATATTGATAGAAAAATGCAAAGAAAAAGAAAATATATTACATTTCTTATTAATATAATGAAGTGCACTAAACATTATATTATGGCAAGGTTTCCTAAACTGGGGCTCGTGAAGGAACTACAGGGGGTTCATTAGTTTAATGAAAAGCTAATAATAAAATCATAAAACTGTAAAATTAAAATAAATCATTTTAAAATAACAACAATCAAAATAAAACACTTACTAAAAAAATAAATAAATAATATGTTTACCTGCATATCATGTGACCATTAACCAACATCAGAGAACCGTGAACATGCTAATGTGATTTAATTATTAACCTATTACCTTAAAATCTCGGGGGAATTCAAATAAATAAATTAGATGAAAGAGATTTGGCTGACAAAAAAAAAAAAAGTTTGGGAATCCCTGCATTACTGTACATGTAAATAAGAAATAACGTGAATTTGTGCATTTTAATGTGTTTGAAAGAAAAAAGCCTTCCAAAGACAGTAATACATGGTTAAATACTGAGTGATAGCCTAATTCAAATACAAATTAATGTGTTCATCAGTTGATGCCATGTTGAAATGTTGAGAAAACACTTATTTAAATTAAAATGATTTTTGTAAATCATTGTAAATCATTGGTCAAATGCTGTGTGGGCTCTCAATTGTCTGCAATTACAGCCACCAGACCAGTGACTGGTCTTTGTGTGAATGTCCACAAAACTGGAAGACTTTCTGAATATATATAAGTGGTAGGCTATTTTAGAAAGGAACAAATTATGAAAAAGAGGAGTAAGGGAGAATCGCTATTGTGTAAATATGTAATCAATAAAAAAGTAATCTGTAACTGTAATCTGATTACGAGTATTTTAAAATGTAATTTACTCTAATTACAAGTACTTAATTTTTGGAATCCAGATTACATGTAATCAGTTACTACCCATCTCTCTCTCTCTCTCTCTCTCTATATATATATATATATATTAGTAAATGTTGAGACTACAGAACAGCATAAATGAGTACACCCCCTCCGAACATAAAGATATATTTCTATTTCTTAATTATCACTGTTACAATTTGTGGGAAGATGGCAACATTTAAATATATTAAAATACTTAGTTAAAAGAAACAAAAATATATATCATTTTCAAAATAAGTAAATTAGGCAATTTTGCTTAAAGGGGTCATATAATGTTTCTAAAAAGAACATTATTTTATGTATTTGGTGTAATGATATGTGTTTATGTGGTTTGAGGTTCAAAAAACACATTATTTTCCACATGCTGTACATTATTGTTTCTCCTCTATGACCCGCCTTTCTGACAC
>NW_015542533.1:39192-39379 GCF_001515605.1 Sinocyclocheilus anshuiensis
CTAGTGCGTTGCCGAATACCTCAAGCGTGTGACGGAAATGTTACGCTCCTTACCATACTGTGATGCCGTGTGCCGTGTCCACGAGACAAAACCAGTAAAACCCATTATAAACATGGCATTTGTTGCATCCAGTGGGGACATAATTACTGATTATAATGACTTATACTGTCTTTTTACGTGCTGCGTT
>NW_015542533.1:44926-45226 GCF_001515605.1 Sinocyclocheilus anshuiensis
ATTCAAAAACATGAAAACCCATTATAAACGAGGCATTCGTTGCATCCAGTGGGGACATAATTATGGATTATAATGACTGTTTATAAATACTGTTTTTTTACGCGTTGCGTTGCATCGCGCCGTGTAAACATAAAACCATGTCTGCATTTGTGATCGGAGAACTGACAAATAACAAGCGCTACTCTACACTGCTCAAAACTGACGTTTGAATCATCAATGGCAAATCCTTTAAATATGAAAAACGTACTTACAGACTGTGAGTCAGAACAGCTGGCATTGTAGTCTACTCTCCCAGGATCA
>NW_015542533.1:45706-46196 GCF_001515605.1 Sinocyclocheilus anshuiensis
CTTTAAATATAAAAAACGTACTTACAGTCTTTGAGTCAGAACAGCCGGCATTGTAGTCTAGTCTTCCAGGCCCAGGAAACAGTCCTCCATAAAATGCGCTGCACACATCTGAATATTTGGGTTGAACTGTTCTGGAACAGTTTTAAATACAACTAGTTGTGTCCTCTTTTGAAAGGCCAAACAAAGTAGTTTCGCTTTCACAACAAAACACACAGCGTCACACATGGTGGGCTAGAGTGAGCGGAGGCCGGCGGGCTTGAGTGAGCGGTGGCGGGCGGGCTTGTGAACGGCGCGGCCGGCGGGCTTGTGGCAACCACATGTGGCGACCCCGGGCTGGACTCCGCTTCGTCCACGGTGAAAGCAGATCCGGCGATCCACAGCGCGAAGTTGATGTATTTGCTCAGCGACCAGCATGGATCAGCTCTAGGCATGACAAAGCGGATATCGTCCTCTTTTGGAAGGCCAAACAAAGTAGTTTCGCTTTCACAAC
>NW_015542533.1:46297-48006 GCF_001515605.1 Sinocyclocheilus anshuiensis
TAACTTTTATAAAGAATATCTCTTTGGATTTGAGACTTTAGTCTTTGCAACTTTACAGATCTTCTTTATGCACCAAGAGCTTGTAACACTCCAAAGAGAAAGGAAAAATTTAAATCGCATCATATGACCCCCCTTTAAACGAAGGGTTGCAAAGATGAATACACCCTTGATTAAATTTCACCTGCATTTATTCCAGTATGTAGTATGTCCTCCATCATGCCTATTGTCACATCCAGAGGCGTCATGCCCATTCAAAGTGAGGGGACACGTGCCCCCTCAGATTTTTGAGCCAATTGGATTTTGAATATTCAGCTTCCAAAAGACAAAAAATTGCCGATTAATATTTTCTATATTTAATACAATCACACCAGCGTGATTAGAACACTCAGTGCACCATATCATCAGCTGCTAAATTCAAATCTGCTTTCGCTGGCTGGTGCTGAGCCACAGATGCGTTTTTACAGCACTGCGCATTAACCAATCACACATGATGCTGTTGAGCTGATGAATGCAATGACCAATCAGAGGTGTTCAGATGAGTCATGGTTAAAATGCCGGTGTTTTCTTTACTCGCTCGCTGACTGAATACCTCTTTCTGGCGAATTCTCTCGTCAGAAACTACAAAGTGCAAATGTGTGTACGAATCTATAAGGTATTAATTTCATAGTGTAAACAGCTTCAATGATTTTAATGCGAGTTTTTGAGAGTGCTTGAACTAGACTGCCAGTGAAAATGTTCTTTGATAATGTAAATGTTCTTTGCTCTCTTTCTGTAGGCTACAATGAAAGTGTTATGATTAGTAGCCTAACTTGCAATGTTTTTATTCACGTTAACTTTCAATGTTAAATTCACATTAAATATAAACTCAGCCATATTAAAAATATGGTATGGCATGACACCCATATCTGTTAATTAAGTAAACAGACAGGTTTTTATGCATAGTTAATAGATTACATTATTAGGTTAGTTTGACCATCGCCCACTATCAGGGACGTGCACAGACATTTTAAGGGGCAGGGGCTTAAGTGAAAAAAAGGGCACGTCTCATATTTATTTACATTTTTTTCTAATCAAAACGTTAAATATATTAGGGGTGTGTGATATTGACAAAAATATATCTAAATATTTTCTGAGATATTATTGATAACGATAATTAGATGATATTTTGCTGAGTGTGTTATTGTGCTGATATCTTAAGGACTGCCGTGGACAGCTGACTCCTAAAATTTTTGATATTCTTCATATTCTGTGTGGTGATCAGTTCACAGCAGTGATAGAATTTATTTAAATTTCTTTCTAAACAAAACGTTAAATATATTAGGGGTGTGCGATATTGACAAAATATATCTCAATATTTTCTGGGATTTTATCGATAACGATGCTTAGATGATATTTTGCTGAGTGTGTTATTGTGCTGATATCTTAAGGACAACCGTGGACAGCTGACTCCTAAAGTTTTTGATATTCTGCATATTCTGTGGTGATCAGTTCAAAGCAGTCATAGAAATTAATCTTTTCCAATAAGTTTAAATTTATTTTTACCTTTTATCGGCATTTTTACCTTTATAAAGCCATTTCTAAAGTGTGCATCATCTTTTCAGTCAAATTCTTAAATTGAATCAGTCAATTAGAATAATTCATTTGGGTTGTTACCAAGCAAATTAAATCACAGAAGCTGCATTAGAAGGGGCATTTAGATGCATTTACAC
>NW_015542533.1:48429-48653 GCF_001515605.1 Sinocyclocheilus anshuiensis
GTCAGCAAGTCACTGTTAATAAGTGAGTCATTGCGATTGAACCAAATCATTTAAATGGTTGATTCATTCGGGAACGAAACACCGTCATGTTGCTCAGAGATGCAAATTTGTTGGCGAAATATTTTCAATTGTCAATATTTTATCTAAAACTTAAGTATCTTAATATTAAATTCTTGTTTATTGAACTGCTGTATAAAATCAATATCACATTTGTAATCATGCAG
>NW_015542533.1:49069-63876 GCF_001515605.1 Sinocyclocheilus anshuiensis
AATCATGCAGTGAAAGAACGCGCACTGGTCTAACCTACTAGACTTCCTATTGCCTTAGCTAAACTTTAGCTAATTTACATGGTAGCTCTCATGAGTCATGGATGTTAGCAAGACAATTTAACTATAATTGCCTTTTGTCTTTAGGATAATTAGCTGTAAATTCGAGGCACAGGTAGCTTAGTCTTTTGTTCATCACCAATCACCTCTTCATCACCAATCACAGCAAGACAAACACAACTGGAAAGTGAGGGAGGGCTTCACTTCTGCGCTCTCTGCCTGTCTGTGATGTGCATGTGCCGGTCAATGTGTGCTACACTGCTGTGTGGAGACATGGAGGGGAGAAAGGCATCAGAACTCGACAGAGTCTCAATATTTCCCAACCCAACCTGACCTGATATTTTGATTTTTTATTAGTTTGATGGGGAAAGCTGTGCACAAACAGAAACACACACACACACATGCGCACATATATACATATATTAATTTATAAAAAATAAAAAAAAACACCCCCCAGAAAAAAGGTCACTTTCTCTCCAGGAAGAAAAAGGGCAGGTGCTCAAGCCCCCTTTGATGTCTATGTGTGCACGTGCATGCCCACTATAGATCAACATAATCTATAATGGTGAGAATCAAGATATTTCATGATATAGTTAATGCGTTTGGGGATGTTTCGAATAAAAAGGAAAAAATAAATAAAACACAGATAGTACAGATGAGTACACAGATAGTTTGAACATGTTTTTCAATCCCACGCATTTGTGACTTGGTCAAACTCATTCTTAACACTTCTACTCATCAGTGACTTAGTAAATGATGCAGGAAAAGGAATATGGGATATTAATTTGACTTTTTAATCTTTGAAACTTTCCCAAAACTGGGAAAGTTGAGCTGTTCTTCTTACTCTTATTCGGTAAAAATCCCACAAGTGCAGGAGGATAACTGCTGCCATTGCAGCAGATATGGACACCCTTATCAGCACCAATGACGCCCTTGGTCACATCAATCTTGTTTAACTCCTGAAGAATGACCTCTTACCTCTGACCATGTTTGATGGGCAGTGTTGCTCAACTTGTCCATACAAAAACCCCACAGGTGCTGAGTATTAAGATTGGGTGAAATGCTTGTCTACTGCAGGATGCTTAACTTGGGAGAATGTATAGTCTGAATAGAGTCTGTCTGACACATCTTGATTCCCTTTTTGGTTGACTGCAAATTTAAACTTGCTATTTGTTAGTATTTAAATGGAGCTTTTTGTACTCATTA
Source organism: Sinocyclocheilus anshuiensis (assembly GCF_001515605.1). Taxonomy (NCBI): domain Eukaryota; kingdom Metazoa; phylum Chordata; class Actinopteri; order Cypriniformes; family Cyprinidae; genus Sinocyclocheilus; species Sinocyclocheilus anshuiensis. The sequence goes on from NW_015542533.1 coordinate 50,333, forward strand.
ACAATTGATAAAGCACAAGTCCCCCACACTTTCTGGACTCATAAATCCCTTTATAAGAACCTTACTACTACTGAACTTCACTGTGGGAAACAGGCACTTCTCACTGTACTGCTCCCGGATGCTGTTAGATCCAAAATGATTGACTTGGCCTCATGAGACCAGAGTGTGGATTCCCCAGTCTTCATTTTGTTCATATGGGTTTTTGAAAAGGCTATGTATTAAATAGAAAACAGTTATTAATATTTTTTTGTATGAAATAATGGAATATTAGTGATTAAAAATAAAAACATTTTTGAGTTTGAAAACGAACACACTTCACACCTAAAGACATTGTGCCAAATTCTGACCCCTGATTATTACCCCAACCCCACCAGTAGTATAATAATTATAATATAATAATTATATAATAATTAATAATAATAATATGAAGAGTTCTGATGCAACAGTTTCTAAGTGCCGTCTGAGATTTTTTGAACATTTTCAGTAATTTTACTTTAATGGCAGTGTTTACTTCCTTTTCTATGCCATTAAGGTGAAATAAATGAACATAAATATAGGAGCCTGATAAAAATGCTCATTTCAGATGACACGTTTGCATCTTAAAGGAACACTCCACTATTTTTGAAAATAGGCTCATTTTCCAACTCCCCTAGAGTTAAACAGTTGAGTTTTACCGTTTTCGAATCCATTCGGCTAAACTTGACTCTTCTGTTGTTACATCGTGTACTAAGAAAATGAAAAGTTGCGATTTTCTAGGCTGATATGGCTAGAAACTATACTCGCATTCTGGCATAATAATCAAGTATCTTTGCTGCTGCACCCATGGTACGGCAGCAAAGTTTCTTGTCACAACTTTTCATTTTCCGTCAGTCTTAGTACACGATGTAACCAGCGTTTGAAATTAACACCCGCCAACCCGCCAAATGCGGGTAAAAATCATTAATCTGTTCTCAATAGAATTCATAAAAATAATATATGTGAAATACATTGCTAAATCAATGGAATAAGGGAGGCACGTTGGATACTGTGCAACATTGGGTTACTTCCTGGAAAGTGTCATTTGCTAGTTAGCTAAGCATTAAGCAATATTTAATCAATAATAATTTTTTAAAATTCATTATAGACCACGTGTGTATGTATTTTTCCTTTTTATTAGTTTTAGTCTTGAGCATTTAAGCTTCAACTAGCAGAAGATAAAAGGGAAACTAAGAACACTGCCACCTTCTGACTAAAACAAAAATGGCAGATACACCTTCAGACGGCAGATTTGCACTTCATGTAAATAATTTTATTATTTATTTTATTTATTAGCATGTATTTAGTACGTAAACTATGTTAATGGGAAACTTCTATTCAGATGCAGAGACTGAGAAGTACAATAATTTTCTGAATAATAGCCTATTGAATGAAAAACAGCATAGAGGATAGCTCTAATTCTCTGCCCTTGATTTTCAGTTCTGTAATGGAAAAATCAGTAGAGAAAAAAAACAAGAAGAAAAAGTAGAAGGACATGAAGGAGATAAAAAAAGAGTGCCCAGAAGATGATCTTCCTCATGCAAAGATCTTTCAAATGTAGTGAAGTTGAAGTAGCAAGTTTCCAGAAAAAAATAATACTCAAGTAAAGTACAGATACTCAAAAAGTGTACTTAAGTACAGTACTCAAGTAAATGTACTTCGTTACTGTCCACTTCTGCAAATATACTATACTGTTAGCATCTTTACACCTTCAACAATTCAACAGTTCACTCTACAGTAACTCAACAAATGCGATTTTAACACAAGGACCCGTTTTTTTTGCACATTTGAAAACACCCTCGTCGCTGTTCTCCTTCACGTTCGATAATGACATATCCTCTCGCGTGGCCTCCTGGGATACAAAAGTATCCATCGCATGAGCACTTCAGAATCTGGGCTGAAGCAGTAGGACATCCGGGGATTTCTCGTCTGCGCTTTTATGAATACTGAGGTTTCGGACATACTACTTTCTTCACATAGGCTACTCTTTTCTCTTACTATATAGTCGGTAAGTAGGCATATTCGGACGCAACATAAGTATACGCACATCCGAATCTCGCGAGAATTAGTGCCCCATGCAGGTAATTCTCGCCTACTCTTTTATGAATACTAAGGATTCGGACATACTTATTCTTCACCTACTGCTTTTTGCCTACTATATAGTAGGGAAGTATGCGGTTTCGGACGCAGCCTGTGACAGCTAGAACTGTCAGATTTTATTATGTTTATTAAATGCAGCTGCCAAAAAGAAATGATGTTGCTGGAACCATCACCAGCACCATTTACTCCTGCAGAGGAGCTAGTTTTGGAACTGAACAAGGGGAGGCTAGTCATTAAGGGAATAGAGGGGGCAACAGCTTCTGAATCCATGTCACCCAATAGGAGTGACTACATAAAAGGTTGATACACAGTATGTTTTTGCATATTCTTAACCAAATCTTTGCTCTAACATGTTTTGTTTCATAGTGATGGCAAATTCTGTGTGCTTGTTGGAGCCACCAGATGTCTTGTTGAACCCTCTGAGTATGTGAAAGTTTAAAGCACTGATTTACTGTCAATGTTAAGTGGTGGACATTAACTACAGTAGAATGTAGAATGAAAGTAGAATGTCATAACGAAACAATGACACCTGACCTTTTATAGGGATTTATACAAGATTTGTGTGTCTTGTATAATTAAATTGAGGGGAAAGTGGGGGAAAATAAAGCTACAAAAATAAAATTAAATCCTTAACATAAGTTTTAGAATATAATGCTAGCAAAAATAATTATTTTGCATAAACGTCTCTTATAAGCCTGCCTGTTTCATTGCCCCAGTCCTCCTCTACAACCATCCTTGGTGGCCTCTCTCTTCTCAGGCAGGCAATGTTATGGAGCACAACACAAACAACAGTAATGTCACATGGCCTTTGTGGAGTCACTCAGAGCTAGTTCAGGCACTGGAACCTTGATTTGATGAGACCAAATGTCATCTCTATACGAGCTCTCGTGCGTGCATGCATTGGCAATGTTGTAGTCTCCCAGCCTTGTCTCCCAGCAAAACTCCTGAGAATTAACCTGGATAGAGTAAAAATAATGTATTGAAAGAAACTGTAGGTCACTACACTGCAATTATATAGGCATAACAAAACATACCTATAAAGAGGGATGTGGGTAACTTCATTGAAACTATGGAGAAAACTGTTGAATCAGGCTACAATTAACAATGCATTTAAAAACATGATTTCTTAATGGCAATGGTGATTTCATGGTATTCCCTGCTGGTCATTGATAGAGGAACTCTGGTTAAGCAACTACGTAGGCTTATCCTGACAGTTAGCCTGCCCCAGACCAGGTTAGTTTCCCAGCATAAATTGCTAGGGTGACTGAGCGTGAGCTGTGTTCAAGGATTAGTTCACCCAAAAATGAAAATTATGTCATTAATTACTCACCCTTGTGTCGTTCCAAACCCGTAAGACCTTCGTTCATCTTCGGAACACAAATTAAGATATTTTTGATGGAATCTGAGAGCTCTCTGGCCCTGCATAGACAGCAACATAACTGTAATGTTCCCAGGTCCAGAAACATAGTAAGGACATCGGTAAAACAGTCCATGTGACATCAGTGGCTCAACTTCAGTTTTGCGAAGCTACGAGAATACTTTTTGAGCACAAAGAAAACAGAAATAACATAATTTATTCAACAATTCTCCTCCCCCGATTTACCGTCTTCCGCCATTTTAGAGAGTATCACAACGCATACGCATGATTTCATGCACGTGCTTTCCACCCGAATGTAAACAACGCTGATTATGTTGATTACGTTCTTGGGTACTCCCCAAAATGGCGGAAGATGTAACTCGGGGGAGGAGAATTGTTGAATAAATTATGTTATTTTTGTTTTTTTTGTGCTCAAAAAGTATTCTCGTAGCTTCGCAAAACCGAAGTTGAGCCACTGATGTCACATGGACTGTTTTACTGATGTCCTTGCTACGTTTCTGGATCTGGGAACATTCCAGTTGCGTTGCTGTCTATGGAGGGTCAGAGAGTTCTCACATTTCATCAAAAATATCTTAATTTTTGTTCCGAAGATGAACGAAGGTCTTACGGCTTTGGAACGACACGAGGGTGAGTAATTAATGACAGAATTTTCATTTTGGGGTGAACTAACCCTTTAAATTTGCTTTATGGAACCAAATCAACACAATAAATCAGACTAACTGAAATAAGCCTGGCTTATTTGGTAAACTTGTTTTATGAGACAGGCCTCTCTGGTCTGGTCAAAAACTTAGTTTAGCGTGAATATAAGCTGAAAAGCGGAAGATGAACAGGAAGAGTCTACAGACCACAATGGGGGCTATTTATTGCTGATTAGTCAAGCATGAGCAGTGTGCGTGAAATAATAGACCTAATTTAAATACAGTTTCTGTAGCACTTTATATCTGTATCACAGATCTATAGTATCACAACTATTTTACAAGGCCAAATTTTTACACTTTTACAATGAAACATTTTCACAATAGTTTTACATAGCATTGCTTTTCCATTCAGTATTTTGTACATTAATATAAATCTTACATGCAAGCTTGTGTTAAAGTGGCATGATATCCTCCTGAACATGCATAAGAATATTAAAGAGAGTCAATTTAAAAAGAGTCAGTAGCTGATTTGTATCAATTGCTGTATTAAAATTTCTTAAACATTTATGTGGTAACACTTTACAATAAGGTCCATTTGTTAACATTAACTACATTAGTTAACAAACTAACAATGAAATAATACTTCTAAAGCATTTATTAATCTAGGTTAATTTTGTTTCCAACATTTACTAATACATTATTAAAATCAAAAGTTGTATCTATTAATGTTATTTAATGGACCTGAGCTAACATAGACTAACAATGAACAATTGTATTTTTATTACGTTAACGTAAGATGAATAAATACTGTAAAATATATTGCTCATGGTTAATGTTAGTTAATGCATTAAATGTAACCTTATTGTAAAGTGTTACCATTTATTTTATATGTTAATAGATCTCTAAACTGAAATAAATATCTTGGTAACACTTTCTATGAAGCCCGTATTTATAACACATTATAAGGGTATTCTTAAGGCATTACAATAAATGCATAATGCATTTAAAAAAAAACTTATAATATGTTGTTTCATCTCATAAATAAGCATAACAACAATTATAATACATTATAAAACTTACTTATTTGTGGTTATAACTTTTATGAGTATGATTATTTATGCTATAAATAAATTGTATAAACACCATGTTAAATCCACTTAATTTATAATGGATTATAAGTCTCATATCTTGACATTATTTATTTAAGATCTGTATAAATCTGTATAGATCTGTATCTTACTATCTTATTGATATTACAATAAATATAGTTAAAATCAAAGGTACACATTCATCTGATCAGATATCTGATCATATGGCTGTTTAAGAAAAACATATTATTTTTATTTTTATTATTATTGTTGTTGTCATTGTTGTTGTTATTTATAAAGGGTCTTTGTCTGCTTTAAGTAAAGTAACAAGTTAACAATGGCAAGATATGAGACTTATAATACATTATAACTATGGGAAATATAATCCATTGTAAGTTAAGTGGATGCATTGTGCTCATTGAGTATTATAAATCATCATACTCTTAAAAGCTATAACCACAAATAATTAAATATTATAATACATTAAAACTGTTGTTATGATTACTCATGAGATGATACAACATATTATACGTTTTTTTATATAATACATTTTGCATTCAGTATAATAAGTATAATTAAGAATACTCTTATAATTTATTATAAATAAGGGCTTCATAGAAAGTGTTACCGATATCTTTTCTCTTTATGCAGTGTAAAATTACTCCATTTTGTACAGCATGATTCACAGCAATTAGTGCTTTATAATGTCATTCTGAGAATTATTGAATGAATTTGCTGGTAATAGACATCATTAGTGTATTACTGTACAACATTAGTGTATAAGAAATGCACCCAAAGTGGTTTAAAACAATTTTGACGATAATTTAATCAAATGTTTTGTTGCATTTTACTTTTCAATGTTATTTTGCACAATACAGAGACAAGAGATACTCTTGTCAGAGACAAGATACACTAAATATAATACATATAAACATTACATAAAAAAAAAAAAGTAAATACATTAAAAATGCAACCAAGCTGGGTGATGAGAAAAACAGCATTCATGTTACTTAATATATGCTCTTTTAATACATAAAAGTCTCATCTGCACACACACTGCAAACTTTTTAAAACTTTACACTTCAACATTTAGTCAACACAAGAAACATGTCAGTGTGGCTTGTTTTGATGCATTCTAAAAGGTTATAGAAAGGAAGAAAACATGACCACAACTGCAAAGGAAGATGACTGGTTAAGAGTGGAAATCAAGTTGAGAAATGACATCAGAAAGTCAAATACGTTGTGCAAACAAGTTCCGATTTTTGCAAGGTTTATTGTAAAAATTTGCAATGAAAAATTGGATTTGGTTGCCATTATTATGAACAGAGGAGTAAAAGATAATTCTGTACTTTAATTCCATCAATCAGTTCACTGTTGGCCTACTTGTCAGACTGAAAGTAGCAGGGACTTCACAACATTCTTTAGTTTTAAGCACATGCATGTGCACATCAGACCACAAATGAGGTCGTTGACATTTCTGTTGTCCATCAGCTAACAATATCCCTTAAACTGCAGCATCTTCACATTAAACTATTTTAAAGTCTTCCTGATCTACAGCATTTTAAACATAATCATATGGTATTAATAAAATAATTAGTTCCTCCCACTATGTACTGAAAGAAGGAACAGAAAAAATGAAAACAATAATTTGAAAGCTTTGCCAATTCAAATAGAGAGTTATACAACTTCAACTCCTTATCAGTCACAGGAATTTAGCAGAGTAGCTCAGGGTTGATGAATGTCCGTACACTGGGCTGGGCGTCCAAAGTGCTCCGTTTCATCTCTTCATAAACTGAGTCTGAGGGTGAATTTGATGGTCTGTATTTCTTGTTCCCCCAACACCCCTTCACCTGAGGATGACAAAAAGAAGTGACTCGTTTAAAAATATCAAATATTCATGTCAAATATTCATAAATCTTGCAATGTTCTTAACCTAATTTCCAAAAAAATTTTCAGCTTATAAACTGACCGTGAGAAAACAATGTACCAGTAAACAGGGGCGCAGTAATGGGGGGAAATTGGGAGTGATTCTAGGGGCCCTATCAGAAAGGAGGCCTGGCGGGGACACCAGGAACAGGGTTTAGAACCTCTCAGAATATCTAAAGGACTTTATATTTGGAAGAGAGAAGCAGAGGAATGGGGGACTTGCCAAGCTTGTTCACAAGTATCTTGATGCTTCCTTGTGGTGCATGACTGCTAGTGATGCATACCGCAAAATCTGTCAATGTCCAATCAGACATAACAGTAATTTTTGTGGTCAAATAAGAACCCATGTTGCTGACTTTTTTTTTTTTTTTAGCTCTATAACTTCTGTTTCTCAAATGAAAACCTATATAAATGTTTTGGTTATAGAATGTAAGCTGTGCGTTCATGTGTATTAGCTATTGATTATGGGTGCATCTCAATCAGCTCCCAAACTAGTGAATCAGTATATCGTGTACACGAATCCTGTCACTGGTAAGTTCCCATGGCTCACTGCACATTGGGACAGTGATTACTAAATTTTCGGCGACACGACTGTACAACGTCAGCTGACAACATTGTAGAACGTCACCGCTGGAATTACAGGCAGGAACTACAGGCAGGACCAATCTCTATTTTTAATATTTTCTTTAAACACATTGTTCCGTTACATGTTCTTACAATATTTCAGATGGATTTTAATTATAAATGTAAACTAGATGTGTTTATTACCTGTCTAGCGATGTGTGTTTATGCTGAAATATACTAAAAAAAAGGGTTTGTCTTTTTAAATCGTCTATCGCATGTCATTATATTTATCAAGTTGGCTTGTGTGGTTTATGTTTCGTGCTTCAGAAATGTGCCGTCATTTCCAGTAAGGGAGCATAGTGAGCATTGATGCTCCCCAGTTTTTGCGCTACATTGTGGGATTTTTCAAGGAACACTGGAAGGATATCACAATTGAGACAGCCCTTAAAATGGCCAACTCCCTGATCAGTGCCCTGAATACTGAACTAGGGAGCTGACTGAGACGCACTCAACCATTATGTGGTTGAGCTATTAAAATACAGCTGAGAGCTGTAGCGCTTTTTGCATTCTCGGTCAGTGTGAGGATACGATTGTCTGAGTGTGTAATGCTGATATGATATGATACTCAGCTGCTGAAATGCATTCATTTTCTACTTCAGCATTCAGGAAGCCAAAATGAACTAAAGACTTAGCATATCGTTTTCCAGTGTCAGTAGTTCATCTATTTATTTGCACTTTTTGCTTAATGTAAAAAAAATTAATTGCAGTTTGAGAACAACTACAGGGCCACTTGACTTTTGAGTACCATTTCAAAAATTTCCTGTGGTCTTTAAACACGCCATATAGAAAATCATCCCAGAGTGTAGGAATTGCAAAACAACTAGACAACAACAGACTTTCAACAAATCAAGCCACAAAGAGTATTCAAAAGCGGCCATCTTTTGCGCATTGTACATTTACACATGACAGCTGTCACGGTCAAGGTGTGTGGAGGCAGGCAGGATGACGAGGACGACAAGGATTCAAATAAGGGTATTTAACGCTCAGGGTCCTGAGTGGGGCTGGCGTTGTTGTCCGCGCTGTCCACGGTCTGATGGGACTTGCAGGACACCAGCACCCACTTGATGAAGGTGGCGAGGCTCTCTCGAGGACCATCCCCAGACAACTGCGCTCGTGTGGTGGCGTTAAGTCCAACTCTATAGAAGGTACAGAGGCAGTTGTCCGGGTAGTGCGTGAGGTGGGCCAGGGACATAAAGTCGTTTGTGTGGTCCTCAAGAGAGCGTTTCCCCTGCTCCAGCAGGAGGATCTCGAAGGCGGGGTAATCCATAAAAAAACTAAATAAAAACTGACAAAAACTGGAAAAAACAAACGAGGGGAAAGACACCGCTACTTTACTTAAAGGGTCGGTTATTCTCTCACGGTCAAGGTGTGTGGAGGCAGGCAGGATGACGAGGACTCAAATAATGATATTTAATGTAGGGACAACAAGGCAGATTCGGGTAGATGAGACACACACACTCGGGGTAACATTCACAATCACCGACAACTAAAGCTGAGACAGACAGGAACTAATATAGGGTGGATAATCAGTGGCAGACAGGTGAGCACAATGAGGGTAATTAACTAATGATAGTACGGGCCAAACCAACAAAAGGGGAAGAAACCACAACAAACAGTCCACAGGGGTGTTACAACAGCATACCTGTAATGTATTTCAGATATATGCATAATGTTGTTTAGAAGTTTAGTTTTTGCTTTTGATTTGTGCTTTTAGGTGATCCACACTGATTTTTGTGTGTGTATGTATACTTACCTTCAGAAACACAAAGATGAAACCAATGATGCACAGTAGCGACATGGCAGCACACACAATGAGAAACATCTTCACATGAGGAGGAAAATCTTCTGGGCATTCCTTTTTATCTTCTTTTTCCTTTGCTTCTTCTTGTTTTTTTTCTACTGATTCTTCTATGATAGAATAGAAAATCAAGGCCGGAGAATTAGAGCTACCCTCTGTGCTGTTTTTCATTAAATTTTAATTAGAAAATGACTGTACTTCTCAATCTCTGCATCTGAATAGAAGTTTCCGAATAACATATTTTATGTACTAAATACATGTTACATTCATATAGACCAGAATAAACCTATCATGTTTGATAATAAAATTATTGTCATGAAGTGTAAGACACACTTACCTATCCATAACCATGTGAATGTGCCAACTGTAAGTTTGTCTTCCAAATGAAATTCACACCAGTAAAGCCCAATATCTGTAGTATTTACATTTAAGAAGGTGGCATTAAGTTTGGGAAATGCTCCATATACACGGACTTTGGAATTGTATGCTCTTGATTTAGGGGAAAAAGTATTTTCTTTGTAATAGTAGAAGACTTCCTGCTTATTTTCACTTGCTCCTTCTTTTTTGTACATGTACACACCATCTTGAGGGCTTTTATCGGTAGCACACTGGATGATGACCTCATTCCCAACAGCTCTGATTAAAGGTGTAACTGTGTTTGAAGGAAACAACTATTGAGACATTTTTCCTTAGGCACTTATAAGAGAGAGTATAGGGTCCTATGTGACAAAAAATTTGATTTATTGCCCCTCATAAACCCCCCCTCCTCCTACCAAAAAAAAAATAAATAAAAAAAAAAAGAAAAAGAAAAGTGTCAGATACGTTCATTAAACAATACGGCAGTTAACTTTAAAATTAGGTTACACACGTTTTCTTCTAAACAAACACCTCTAAGCCAGAGGAAAAATGTTGTTTGGTTTGTTTTATTTTATTTTAGTTTAGTTATTCACACTTAATTTAGTAATTCCTTTATTACTCTTTGGTTTTTGTCGAGCTTAACTTGCGCTATGGTATAATAGTTAAAACACACATGAATGCTCGCAGAAATATCTAACTGGAATGAAAGCTAATGTTTCGGGGAGACTCTTTGATTTTCCGTCTGTAACGCTTGTGGCGTGTTATCTATCAATTAAAACAGACATACGTAATTAAACGTCTAAGGTTTTTACAACACGGTACGAAATGTAAATATTTCGTCTCACGTAGTGTATCGAAACGAGAAAGGCGCCGGGTGTCTGGGGTTTGTGTGATTACTGAAGCGTCCATATCAGCGTAATGTATTTCAAAAGGTTGTGAAACATCTAAGCCTGTTTCCACGGTCACAACTCATTTGCAATCTAATGAGTTTTGAGGATCTGGCATTGTGAACTTTGTTGTTGTGGCATGTAATCAGTTCAGTGATCAAAGGATCTCCATTGTATCTATTTATGACATGCACCTGCGAGTGTGAACTTTTTGTGTGTCGAGTAATCAGTTCAGTGATCAAATGATCTCCAATGCAGTTATTTATGACATGCCCCCCCGCGAGTGTCAAACTTTAGTGAAAAGTTCAGTAACTGGTCAAAGAATATGAACCCCCCTTTTTAACCTCAAACATCTGGTTAGGTTAAGAAGAAAAACAGGAATGTTAATAGCCTAATGTATATCTGGTGGATGTGATTTCACAGAGGTTCAGGACGTTATTAGATAGATAGAGAAAAGACAATAACAACAAAGTGAAATAAATAGGGAGATTTATGTTTTAAACAAACATACACGCAAAACACAAACACTCAACACAAACACAGACATATATACACAAAAACACTCAAACACGCAGACAAACATAAACACAAATCCTCAACACAAACATGCACACACACACACACACACACAAGCATTTATGAGTTAATGCAAAAAAGAGAATAGCTCTCTTTGATTTTCCAACGTGAGACTTACATCGGACCTAGTTCAAACGATCATTTGAGCGTATGGTTTACAAGGTGTGAGAGCGATAAACAGATATCCGAACTTTGATTTTTCGATGGTTAAAAACCCCGTTGAGTTCAAACATGTGTAGATAAGGATATATCTAACACCCTCAAGATTAAAGTCTATGGCTACACCCCAGGCTATGTAATAAAGACCAGACAGGCTCTGAGGTAGATCGTGCCGCTAATATCACACCAATTAACTTGTAAAAGAAAAAAGAAAAAGAAAAAGAAAAAGAAAAAAGAGACAAACATACGAGTAACCTAAGTACCCCTTTAGATTTTTTATCATATAGTAATGATTTTCGTGTAGATATAAATGTATCGTCTTGTGATGTAGCTCATCTGTATTTTTATATACCTCCAATTTACCTGAACACGATCTGTGAAAGATGACTATTTTCAGGTCTAGAAATTCTTCAAATTTAAAAACATCATTTAATGCAATTTTATCTTGTGGGTCGTAACCCAGATCTGTATGTATTTTTTTGGCTATTTTCACCAAATCGCTGTCGGGGCATTGAGGATTTAAAAAATGAGCGATGCATATGCTAAAACACATATTGTCTGCTATATTTTCAGGGATGAATAAATTCATCCTATTTTTTCTTATAACCGTATTGTAGGCCAGGTCGGCTAACTTCCTACGCACACCGCCTTGTTTGTTTCGTGCTACCGTTACGCATAACTCTAAAGTAGAATCTAAACCCACGTCTGTATTGCTTTGAACAGCGCGTTCGATTTGATCAACAAATATACCAACATCGTGATTATTATCCTCCCCCCCCCCACTACGAACTGTTAAAAAGCAAAAGTTGCACAACGTTTATTAGGCCTACCTGTAACTCTATCTTCACAGTGTACAGTATTATCTCAACAAACGACGGAACAATGGCAGACAATTACGATGGTAAGTGGGTTTTTCATCGGTGTTATTTAAATATATTTTAACGTGAATATTTGTTTAACACCCTGTGTTTATAATCTCTAGATGTGTGCATTGTGGCGAGGTTCTGATAGATGAAGGGCATCACAGTTGCTATATTCAACCTGTCAAACCTGCCGAACATAGCCAAGCCTACATTTATTTTGACTTTGAAACAATGTACGAAAATGGTTGATTAATCAACGAGGTGGTTTTCTCGTACCTCTGTTAAGTGTGACAATACCATTTATCACTAGTTTAATATCGTCCAGACAGCATTAGGCATTGAATATGCTGAAAAGCTTTACCTAATCCCCCAGAATCGGATGAATAAATTAAGAACGGGGAGTGTTCGTGAGACAATTCAGCAAACCGTGGAGAACGATTTGGATAAGGCTATAAGAAACATATTGCAGAGACATGATTTAGATTCACACGGGAAGGCTAAACTTTATTCCAACGTCTTGCAAAGGTTTTTAACTATAGTAAAACAAGGCGATTTGGAGAGTAGTACTTTAACTCTTGCACTCCCAAAACAGGATACCATTCATACCGAAGCACCTGCTATTGCACCTGTTAGCGCACCTGCTACCGCATCTGTTAGTGCAACTACTCCGTCGCCTAATAACGATGCTGGAGAGGATCATATTGTCAATGAAATCTTAAACAACGTACCGCAAAGGAGTTTAAAAAACATCAAATTCATTTTGAGTAAAATGTCTAATGCTAAGCAAGTGTCTTCATGGACAGATTCTGGCGAGTTTGTATTTAAAGGGGGCGTAATCACCGGGTCGCACATGTTAGATTTGGTTAAAAGTATAACAGCGCCTCAAACGATCCGCGATGAATACAGACCACGCGGGTGGAGGGAATTTCTGAATGCTTTTGCTGTTTTAAATATACCATTTTCAACTATAACCAACCCCCAGGTTAAACGCACGGTTGAGACCCTTAAAAGGAAATCGCCTACCCCATTGAAAAATGGCAAGTTAAAAAGCATACGCCAAAGAATACGACACAATATAGCACCCCCGTTGGAAATGTGTTTAATTCACCGACTCTTGACGCTAATGCCTGGTTAG
>NW_015542534.1:0-1382 GCF_001515605.1 Sinocyclocheilus anshuiensis
ATAATGCAGATATATGTACAGCTTGCTAATGAGAGCTCTAAAACAACTGTTTATTGTGAGAACTGGTGAGTATGACACACTTGGGATTGCTCGAGGATCGGGCGAGTATAGAAGCCTGTTTCTGCCACAGAATAAAATGGTTTAAAAGATAATTGCGACTTATAATCTCACAATTGCGAGTTTACATCTTACGAATTGCGAGATGTAAACTAGCAATTGTGAGATAAAAAGTCACAATTATTTTTTCAAATATTTTATTGTGTCTGAAACAAGGCTTCATATATGAGAGTGTGTTTGCAAACAGCGGTAAGTTTGGTAACGAAAGGCTGTAAGGAAAGCGTGTGCGGAAAGCCCTTATATGGAGATGTTTTGGGTGTGTTTTATGCAAATGTCTAACCTCGTGCACGCGGCCATTCATTAGGGTACTCCAAATTCACGAAAATCAAAACGATTTTAAGAACGAATTTATATACGTATGAAATTGTTGTGAATTTTTTATGAGAAGTTCTTCTGTGTGTACAAATACGAAATAATCCACGCAAATTATTAGTGAATGAGACCCAATGTCTTAAGGGAGTTGTAACAATGATATGAGCAATATCACTCGTACTCGAGCGATACCGGCTCTATATCAGCATGACTGTGATTAGGCCAGAGGCAATCACAGCCGCTGATATAGAGCCGGTATCGCTCGAGTACAAGAGTGATATTGCATTTATACATCAGTTCGACGGAACATGTGTGCAATTAAACAAGAAACAACGGAGTGCCTAATAAAACCCTCTTTTGTGCGGAACTACTTCCTTCCGCCACGGATTCAAAGCTCAAGTTGACAGTTAAACATGCGTCACTTTTAGAATTCGTATCAAGGGCATGTGCTGCTTCAGTTAGGTTATTAGTGAGAAATAATGAGGTTATAAGAGAGAAACAATGCGGCAAGACGTGCATCCAAATGAGAGAGAGAGAGACCGCGAAGCTAGACGTTTCTTCTTATATTAACTAACGTACTCTACGCATCCAATTGAGAGAGAGACCGCAAAGCTAGACGTTTCTTCTTATATTAACAAACGTAAGTTACTCTACGATTAGCTCAATGAATAATAATTAAAAAAAAATAGACCCGGCTACAACAAGCGGAGTGATACAAAATTGTGAAAGGGCGTTCCTGTAGCGATACCAGTACAATATCTCACAATTCTCATCCAATCAGATTTGAGAACCAGAACAAACTGTTGTATAAAAGTGGAATAATTGACAAAAATATGTGTATCATTTTTCTAATAATTAATCAGTAAGTCATCAATCATTACATACTTGCATACATAGATTTCCGAGAATTTTATAATGATTTAAAAGAAAAATCTGGTAATTGTAAATGCTAG
>NW_015542535.1:0-134 GCF_001515605.1 Sinocyclocheilus anshuiensis
ATTTTAAGCCGCTAAACTCCGGGAAAGTTTTCAGTTCAATGATCCAGTAAGCAAATGCATTCAAACAATTCATTCAAAACAGCGCTAATATAAAGGAAACCAGGCTGATTACATCAGAGATTGCAGAGAGAACA
>NW_015542535.1:664-862 GCF_001515605.1 Sinocyclocheilus anshuiensis
GTGTACTGTAGTAGATATATGCAGTCAGCAGGCGATTGGTTTAGGTTTTTTTTGGCATCTCCATGTGGTTCTGTTCGGTATGGCAACTTGACTTCTCTAAAATTTAATAAAGCTCTTTGCTGTTGTACTGTACACATACTATAAAATTCTGATATTTTTTTTCTTTCATATGTGCTTATATGGGCTCCTTATATTATT
>NW_015542536.1:0-335 GCF_001515605.1 Sinocyclocheilus anshuiensis
TTATTCACTATAATACTATTACTGTAGCTGTTTATTATAATTATAGTTAACAAGTCTTCTTATTATGCTTATACCGATTATACTCATTTATAATTCATATTCATATTTTTAGCTGTTTTTTCTCCATTCTCTGATGTGTTCTAACAACATCAGAATTCTGGGATCCAGAGTATTTTGATACTTGAATAAAAACAATGAGAGCCATGAGAGCATCCGTACTGTACTTGGTACTGTGCTCTACCCTTTGGTTTAGCAATGTAAAAGGGCATGGAAATCGAGCAATGGATGATGAAACATACAGTACAATGTAATTTTGAAAGCACTAATGTTTTTAT
>NW_015542536.1:447-997 GCF_001515605.1 Sinocyclocheilus anshuiensis
TTTCTCATAATGTAATAATTGTTATTACATTATGAGCTTAAGATTTTAGGACGTTTTGAGAAAATTATTACATTATGAACATTTTATTGCAATAATGATGTAATACTACATTATGTGCAGTTTTTAAATTATGAGTTGCTACAGTGATGTACAAGTTTTCCTGAAGAAGCTCATTGCCAGCAGTAACAGGTGCAATTCCATCGATGATGTCTGGCTTCCAATTAGGCTGTTACCACTGTTATGTTTATGTGATGTACATTTTTTCCTGAAGAAACTGATTGCCAGCAGTAACCAGGTGCAATTCTATCAATGATATATGGCTTCCAAAAAGGCTGTTCCCACTGCTATGTTTCTGTGATGTACATTTTTCCCTGAAGAAACTTATTACCAGCAGTGTAACTACATGTAATTCCAACGATTATGTCTGGCTTCCGAAACTTCAGTCGCAACAGTTAAATCTGTCTGGGAACAGCCTGTTTGGCAATGAGTGAAAAAAAATTGCTCGTCAAAGAAACATAACAATGGGACCGTTATGTTTCGGTAATGTACA
>NW_015542537.1:0-667 GCF_001515605.1 Sinocyclocheilus anshuiensis
TATATATATATACTGTATAAGTGACAGGTAAATTGTATCCCACATCACCGTGTTGTCTCTAATAAAAATAAATATATATTTTGTGTCTATGTATTTATTTGGAAAGTAGCTTTGCTTAGAGGTCCTTAACACATTGTCATGGTTTATTTTGCATCAATAATTGGCTATGAAACGTACAGTATGTACACTTTGAAAATTAAAACCTAAAAACACTAAATAACGACTTTGGTTTTTATTAATGTATCAATTTACATACCATTTCATCTCTAGGAGTGATTTTAGTGATTGCCATAAAATTGATTGAGAGTACTGCACATTCTCCATCTCTTGCATATTGTCATTTTGATCACAAGCACTTCTGAATGCCAATAGAATGGTGATTTTTTTTATGAGGAAAAACTCAAATTTGATTTGTTCAACCTGTACTGTTGTAATGGTTTTTACTCTATAAATCTATTAGACAGTGGTTATCAACCTTTTTGACTCCAAGGCCTCAACTATCCAAAACAATATTTAAAGGACCCCCATGTAGACTAAGATATTTAAATATTATATTAAAGGGTTAGTTCACCCAAAAATAAAAATTAGGCTGCGTTGTACTCACCCCCGATGCATCCTAGGTGTATATGACTTTCTTCTTTCAGACGAATCCAGTCTGAGTTATATT
>NW_015542537.1:1090-1406 GCF_001515605.1 Sinocyclocheilus anshuiensis
TCCTCTTGGCTTATATCGAAATCCTCTGACATTCTTCTTTACAAATCCTCGTTTTGTACTTCTAATTAGTGACCGTTGTTTTGTTTCGATCTCTCCGCGTGCGTCACTTCTGACCGGCGCATGCACGAAGCTGACCTCATACGCCATTCCCCCGGAACTGCTTCCGTTTTACAACAGTGAGCGCAAGCTAGATTCAACTGATTATTCCGTTTTGAATATGGATATTTTTCTTACAAAAACGCTTCGATTCGCTACAGAAGGCCTTTGTTCACCCCCCGGAGCCGTGTGAGACACTTTTTTTTGTGGAAGGGTGCTT
>NW_015542537.1:1448-1862 GCF_001515605.1 Sinocyclocheilus anshuiensis
GGGTGAGACACTTTTTTTTTTATGGATTTCACTTCTTTGGGATTGAAGCACTGCAACACTCGCTGACTGCAATGATAGAGCTTGGAATAGCCAGGACAATTTTTAATCTAACTCCAATTGGATTCGTCTGAAAGAAGAAAGTCATATACACGTAGGGTGGCTCGGTGGTGAGTAAAACACAGCCTAATTTTTATTTTTGGGTGAACTAACCCTTTAAATTCTATTATATCATTAGATTCAAGAACTCAATATTCTTTAGTGTTCAATAATGAATTTATGTGACTTTGACACTTTTTGAAAATATAGAATAAGGGCAAATGCAATTTCTCTGCATTTTCTACTCAGTAAAATATTTCAGAGCTTGAGAAAAACTAAAAATGTCAATGATTTTTCAAAACATTTATATATAGAGAT
>NW_015542538.1:0-946 GCF_001515605.1 Sinocyclocheilus anshuiensis
TCAGTCTGAGTTAAATCTCTTTTTTGGCTCATTTCATCTGTAAAATAAAACCTGCCTAATAATTCTGCACACCTTAATAAGTAGTTTTTTATTTCCAGCCTTCATGTACAATTTAATCACGTGTAAATGATTAAATACAAAAATAATAGTAGTTATTAAGATTGATGTGGTTTGGAATTGGTAAAATGAGTGATTAAATACAAGATTAATCGTAGTTATAATTATTGGTAAAATGTGCTTGGAAAAAAATATGATCAGAATATCAACGTGCCTAATAATTATGCACACACTGTAAGATGTGCTCCCTTTACACAGAGTGCGCATGATCGCGAAATCGAAAGTGAAAGTGAACAGCGAGTGCTCATTCAAATGCGATTTCAATACCCCGCATATTGATAGTGGTTCCCTGATGTGCGAAAATAATATACAATATTAGAATGTTTCTAACGGGAGCGGGACACACACGTTGCGGGAGTAGGCGGTAATGGTCAGAAATTCAGCGGGAGCGGGCTAAAGAAAACTGTCCCCAAGGCTCTAGGCTGCACATCAACACACACGCTAAGTTTTTTTCGGCTACCCCATCTCCACCCCCAATCATTAGTGCTGTTTCGTTCTGTCTTTGAGAGAACATATAGGACAATTTTTGAAATAGCGCCATAAACGGGTTAAAGCAAAAAAAAAAAAATCTTTTAAGATATTTGACTCAAAGTGACAAGTGACTTAATTTTCTTTTTACCTTTGTAATGGCATCTTTTTCATCTATGTCAAATTCAAAAATATATGATATATGTCTTTTTAAAATTTCTATTTAAAACAATATAATAAGAAGTAGAATAAGACAAATAGGTTACCAATCATGAAATTAGTATTAATTAAAAATTAATTTGTACTACAGAGGTGGCACAAAAAGAACACAAAAGTGGCTTGTAGGTACATTTTCAGACAT
>NW_015542538.1:2316-2545 GCF_001515605.1 Sinocyclocheilus anshuiensis
CACCGCTTTAGTTCCAGAACTAAATGTACAGTACTAAAGTACTGGGACGATTTTGCGCGAACTATTTCCCAGTACCATTTAAAGGGTTGCATTCGCACCGACAGTGTGTACTAAGATGTGACGTAAGCCGGTCGACAGCGACATCATTTGTGCGCGGCATTCAACAACCGAAACAAAGAACAACATTAACAACAGGAGGATGGAGGACGCTGTGATCGGAGCTGTGTGT
>NW_015542538.1:2739-8946 GCF_001515605.1 Sinocyclocheilus anshuiensis
TTTAGTTTAATATTTGTAGTTAAACTATGGCAATACAAATGGTAGGCTAATATATCCATCAAAAATGGCTGCTATTACCATATATATAAAAAAAACCTTACTACTCAGGCCTACTGGTAAATTGCTGCTAAAAACTGGTCAAGGAAGTATATAAATCTAAGTATATAAGTATATAAATATACTTAAGTATATATAAGTATATAAAAATGGTTAGACCCTGCTCTATATTAGAGGAGCTAATTTGGTTCTCAAAATAGGCAGTCCGGTACTAAAATCGCACCCAGTTCCGGCGGTGCGAAAACGCCAAAAAGTGGGTAGTTACACAATTAGTTCTGGTACTATGAAAAGGTTCCCGCGGTGCGAAAGGCCCTCATATGTCTGAAATTCAAGTACTTTCAAGAAGCGTGGGAACCCTGTACTGTACACAAGTCATGCATACAGAATACAGCTATTTATATCTTAAACAACAACTTTTTAACATGACATGTAAATTAGCACAATAGATAAATAACTGGCGTACCTCACATCGTATATAAAAATACAAAATACTATAGAACACATTATAATCAGTGATGCTGTCTACACTGGATGCGGCGACACGACAAATCCCGACAGTAAACTGCTGCCGCGTTCTATTTATGACATGCTGACACAAAGTTTAAATGATTTTCAATGGTCGCTTTGTCACGTCCAGTGTAGACAGCTGTTGAGGTGCGGCGCCACGGTATGGAAGGACCAAACTCCATCTCTGAGTCGCTGTCATCGGAAGCCTGTGTTGCCAGATGTTGAGGAGGTTCTTTTGCATTACAGATTTGATGCCCTCATGGACCACAACATAGTGCTCGTTTGCTTAAAAGCAGGGCACCCTCCCACATTCTTAACCCGTTTAGAGTGTCTGTAATGAGCCAATTTCGTGTATAGGTATAGAAGCCCTATGATTACAGCGACCATTATTTGAAATGTCACAAAATTCTGAAATTATCGTACATTATGGGATTACAGAGGTCTAAATTATCGTACAAATACGATAATTATCGTACGTCTGGCAACCCTGGTTTTGATTTATATGCTGTTTAATGCTTAAAGGCACAATATGTAAGTTTTTGCGGCATGTTCAAAACATTAACAAAGGCGAAGCTTGACGCTGTGAAGAGGGTTGGAACCAATGGGCATTAAGAGATGATATGATCTGATATGATATTCACGAATCATGTTCACGGATGAGGTAATGAATTACCTGTACCTTCCACAGTTATTCAAACAGCAAATAAATTATACAGAGAAAGCGAGCAAAGAAAATTTACATTGTCAAAGAACATTATGACTGATTTCAATCTAGCGCGAGATTAAGCACTTTCAAAAAAACTCCCCTTGTAATTAGTAAAGCTGTCTATACACTGCTTGATGAATGAATCACTTGCTTGCATCATACATACATCTGCAATTGTTTATGAAGAGAGAATTCGCGAGCTGAATTCAGTTCAGACTCTTCTGAACACCTCTGATTGGCCATTGCATTCATAAGCTCAACAGACTCGTGTGTGATTGGTTATAATGCACAACACTGTAAAAACGCGGAACATTGAGCAGATATAAATTTTATGCTACAGTCAACACTTTTCATTTCAGCCATAATGGATTTACTTTAACTGTGCAGCGGCATTTTGTCCACAAAACCGAGGATAGCGCAGATATTACGTCATTGATAGGCGACCATGACCATGGAGGAACAGGGACGAGTCAATTTTGTCAAACTCTGGATTTACAAATCCTTGGGAACTTTTGGAATAGCGCAAGTACACAATTGCATGAAATACTGTATATAACACTGTGCAAGTGGTTTTTGGATATTTTATTATAAAAATCTGACATATTGTGCCTTTAATGATCGTGTTATTTTACATATGCATCTGCATATGCATCAAGTCAGTGATATGAACTAAAAAGCAATTCTTGCAGCAGTGTTTTTCTCCTTTTAAGTTCCACCCGGTAGTTCTATGCATCTGAGTTTGTGCACTGCTCACTTTTCCCCTCCTTTTCTGAGCAAGGTATAAACAGTACTGAGACTCAGCTAAAACTGAAGAATCTAGTAGTTCTTTAGTCAGTGGGATGTTGAGAACCCCTCTGTGAGACAGAAGTATGAGTTTCTGATATAAAGCCCAACGCTCTTGGTATGACTGGGTGAGGAATCCATGCAAGATCACACATAGGGCCTGTTTACACCTGGTCACTTCATGCGCTTTCTCTAATCCGATCATGAAAAGACCAGGGCTGCGTTTCCACCATTGCCACCAAAGGAGCTACGATGAACTTGGGCTTACGGTGCTTTTGGGAAACACAGCCCTGGTCAATAGTAAAGGTATATAATAAGGCCGTTTTGTCTCATCCACATGTCAAAGTTTTCACAAGCTCAGAGTCAGGAAAAATGTAATACTTTCAAGTCATTTACTACTAAATTTACATTTCACAGTTACTTCTTGTCCACCTAAACACCCCAAATCTAGCATCTTTGTTAGCATGTAAATAAGTGACCATGACAATCTGCAGCTAATCAAAAATACGTTTGCCTTTTCAAGTCTCTCTTCTGTTTGGGCTCCAAAAAATTGAAACCTCAGCAAAAGGGTTTTAAGACTATTTATTTATGTTATCTGAGACTTTTTATGGACTTGTTGAAAGTGGATTTAATGCTTTTGCAGGCTTTTCAAGGATCCACGGCTACCCTACTTTCACCAGATTGAAGGCAAAGGTGATTTTTGAAATTGCTACTTTTTCTAAACCTCTTGCCACACTCAGAGCACTGCAGTTTCTTGGCAGAATGAGTTTGTAAATGCCTTTTCAGATCTTTTTGATATTTGAAACCCTTCTCACACTGAAGACACGTGTAAGGCTTCTCTCCAGTGTGAACTTTCATGTGAGTCTTGAGGTTTGCTTTATTTGTGCAGCTTATTCCACAGTGATGGCATATAAAACCGTTCTCTCTTAAGTGAATCCCCATGTGGTAATTAAGGCTTTCGTTACGTGTGAAACTCTTTCCACACCGATCACATGTGAACGGCCTCTCTCCAGTGTGAATTCTCATGTGAGTCTTCAGATTTCCTTTTCGATTAAGCATTATCCCACACAGTTTGCAGGTGAAAGGTTTCTCTCCAGCGTGAACAATCATGTGAGTATGAAGGGGTCCTTTATGTGAGAAACTCTTTCCACACTTATCACATGTGAACGGCTTCTCTCCAGTGTGAATTCTAATATGAGACTTCAGACTTTCTTTTCGTAGGAAACTTCTTCCACACTGTTGGCAGGTGAAAGGCTTCTCTCCAGTGTGAACTCTCATGTGAACTTTAAGGTTTCCTTTCTGATTGTAACACTTTCCACACTGCTGGCAGGTGAAACTACCTCTAGTTCCAGTCTCCGGAGCACTTTTTTGAGAGGTCATAAAGTCATGATGTTTCTCATTTTGATCTTTCTCTTCTGTTTCATTCAGTTCTTGATTCTCCTCTTTCGGCACCATCTGGTCTAAGGCAAAAAGAGACCAATACATGTTAATCCTGGTTTAATGGCACAAAGTAAGAAACATCAAAACATTTAGACATTTAAATGCATCATGTCATGCATATGTGCCAAATTGCATGAAATGTTAAGCATGTCGAAACCCTCAAAAACACCCAATTATTATTCTAAGTTTGAAGTGATTTAGGTAATAGTGATTTTTTTCAAAGCCCGTTGTATGTGACACACATCCCGCTACCAGTTGGTGGCGCTGTGACCATGACTCACTGTAGTCACACCCACAGGATCAGCCTCCTTGACCAATCATACAGCTCAAGTTTGATTTCCATTTTTCACCAATATTTTATCCCTTTGCCATGTGAAAAAACAACCAACATATCAAACATATCAATACCTTCTATTATCTTGGCATCATGATGACCAAGTTTGGTGTCAATCACATGGATCCCCTCGATCCCCTCCAAAAATGTTTAAATATGTTCACAGCATGCACTATTTATTAAATTAAACTAATGGCTGTAATTTTTAAAGTTCATGAGAACAGTAAACGTACAGCGTTTGGTGATTATAGTTAACACGGATTTAGTCAATCAATAATTTAGTCAAAAGGGGGTGCTACAGAGCCCTCCGTTCAACATCCATGTCTTAGCTTATTCCTACACCTAATAACTGACAACTCTGATGTGTGTGCAGAATTTCATTAGAACCTTAATAATGTTAAGAGCATCAAAATCATCACTATCCCTTTAAGCCTCATCATAGCACAGAATCTGTGCTTAATTATCTGCTTTTGGCATCTCATCACAACTACATGTGTCTCTTCTAGTGCAATTTGGTAAACACAGACCATGACATTCTCTTGGACAGTTTGATTATTATGTTGGCATTTGTGCACAAGCATTAGCACAGCTTAGGTCCTATCTATCCAACCGCTACCACTTGTGTTTGATGAGATGTCTATTCATTTATACAAAGTATGGAGTGCCACAGGGCTCAGTATTAGGTCCTCTGCTTTTCTCCTTGTATATTTCTCTCTAAGGGACATTATTATTTATTTTCACTGTTATGCTAATGATACTTAGGTTTATATTTCCTCACAACCTGAAAACACTGCATAACTTAACTAGTCAGCAGAGCAGGCCCGGCGCCAGATTGTCATAATTGGGGGGCATTATTAGACCTGGTGACTGATTTGGCCCCTCCTGCTCCTTTTCATTTATTTATTCACTTAATTATTATTACTCTATATTATTGCCTGCCCGATATATATTCGGTTTTCAATATTAAATTGACTAATAATCTTAATAAGTATATCAGCCTTTATAAACTTTATTACAACTGTATATGTGTATAAATCAGCAGCCTAAGATTGCAACAGTTTATTTGGAGAACCGAGGAGGCCCAGGATTTTATGGCTCATATAAGCTATGAACATGAAGCGTAGTTCGGTTAAGGCTTTCAGTAAGCCTGCAGCCTCAAGTCTGATATCTGTGCTGTACATGTGAGTGGTTTCAATTTCACGGAGCATTTCAGTTATGCTGTCACCAGATTTCAACAGATGTCTTTTCAGTTTTTCACCAGATGTGTAAAGGGAACAGCACACACTGAAAAAGTCCTCTATTGCCTTAGATTTAATTTGTCTTGCAGTATTTTTTTTTGCATTTTGCTGTGTTTTCCAGACATAACATTTGCACTGTCATAACACTGACTAAAAATCTTGTCAAGCCTGAAGCTAGCATTAGTTAGTTCAGAGATAACTAGTACAGTTAATGTCAAGGCGTCACATTGTTTGCTTGTAGTCATTGTAGTCAGTCTCTCTCGCACACGATAGCCGTCATCAACATATCTCACTACATTAGAAATGTTTTCACATCCAGCTGGGTCTTTAGTTCCATCCACTTTAAGGGTGTACCATGAATCACCGATCTCCTACACAATGTGTTCGGTGATAATCTCGCTCATATGCGAGATGTGATTTGGTTCTGGATGTCATAGGAGGTATACGTGGCATTACGTGGAATTGTGCTGAATGCTTCCGCGAATTCTTTCTTTTTTTATTGTGTACTCTAATAAGACCAAAAAGAGACCACCACTTTTCTCACCCATGGAGTTCACGGCATCTAAACTCCCTCGCAAAGGAAGCTTGTTCACAGCAATAAACAACACAATGTCCACTATTGCTGACGCACATACACGGTGTATTCCTAATTGCTCAGTATTGACAATAGTGGAAATTTCTTTACCCATTACGCTGCAAGAGTTTTGGCCTTCCACAAAGTCATGTATTTTCAATGCTCCTTAGAGGTTTCATGCTTCCCAATTTTATTTTTATTGCTGTCATTTGCGTGTTACCAGTTTGAATAGCCGGTATGAGTGAAAGCTTGAAAAGCACAAAATAAAAATGCATTTACTTAATTTTTACTTTTCTTTTTGTCCAGCATTAACTAAAAGCGCATGAAACCATTTCTTCAATTAATTTTTAAAGTCACCATGAAATCAAAATCGAAAATTCTTATCTTTTTTTAATGGAATACTATAGTGTTTATTATAAATAATTTATCCGTGCACTTAATTATTTTTTTTTAATTCATGTGCCCTCATAATCTTTAATCAAAAACATTAACCTCCCCTCCCCCTCAAAACGACTCCTCTTCTCTTCCGGTCATGAGCTATGGCGCAAGGGCGGAGCTAGTGACGTGA
>NW_015542538.1:15416-21577 GCF_001515605.1 Sinocyclocheilus anshuiensis
TTTAGTTTAATATTTGTAGTTAAACTATGGCAATACAAATGGTAGGCTAATATATCCATCAAAAATGGCTGCTATTACCATATATATAAAAAAAACCTTACTACTCAGGCCTACTGGTAAATTGCTGCTAAAAACTGGTCAAGGAAGTATATAAATCTAAGTATATAAGTATATAAATATACTTAAGTATATATAAGTATATAAAAATGGTTAGACCCTGCTCTATATTAGAGGAGCTAATTTGGTTCTCAAAATAGGCAGTCCGGTACTAAAATCGCACCCAGTTCCGGCGGTGCGAAAACGCCAAAAAGTGGGTAGTTACACAATTAGTTCTGGTACTATGAAAAGGTTCCCGCGGTGCGAAAGGCCCTCATATGTCTGAAATTCAAGTACTTTCAAGAAGCGTGGGAACCCTGTACTGTACACAAGTCATGCATACAGAATACAGCTATTTATATCTTAAACAACAACTTTTTAACATGACATGTAAATTAGCACAATAGATAAATAACTGGCGTACCTCACATCGTATATAAAAATACAAAATACTATAGAACACATTATAATCAGTGATGCTGTCTACACTGGATGCGGCGACACGACAAATCCCGACAGTAAACTGCTGCCGCGTTCTATTTATGACATGCTGACACAAAGTTTAAATGATTTTCAATGGTCGCTTTGTCACGTCCAGTGTAGACAGCTGTTGAGGTGCGGCGCCACGGTATGGAAGGACCAAACTCCATCTCTGAGTCGCTGTCATCGGAAGCCTGTGTTGCCAGATGTTGAGGAGGTTCTTTTGCATTACAGATTTGATGCCCTCATGGACCACAACATAGTGCTCGTTTGCTTAAAAGCAGGGCACCCTCCCACATTCTTAACCCGTTTAGTGTCTGTAATGAGCCAATTTCGTGTATAGGTATAGAAGCCCTATGATTACAGCGACCATTATTTGAAATGTCACAAAATTCTGAAATTATCGTACATTATGGGATTACAGAGGTCTAAATTATCGTACAAATACGATAATTATCGTACGTCTGGCAACCCTGGTTTTGATTTATATGCTGTTTAATGCTTAAAGGCACAATATGTAAGTTTTTGCGGCATGTTCAAAACATTAACAAAGGCGAAGCTTGACGCTGTGAAGAGGGTTGGAACCAATGGGCATTAAGAGATGATATGATCTGATATGATATTCACGAATCATGTTCACGGATGAGGTAATGAATTACCTGTACCTTCCACAGTTATTCAAACAGCAAATAAATTATACAGAGAAAGCGAGCAAAGAAAATTTACATTGTCAAAGAACATTATGACTGATTTCAATCTAGCACGAGATTAAGCACTTTCAAAAAAACTCCCCTTGTAATTAGTAAAGCTGTCTATACACTGCTTGATGAATGAATCACTTGCTTGCATCATACATACATCTGCAATTGTTTATGAAGAGAGAATTCGCGAGCTGAATTCAGTTCAGACTCTTCTGAACACCTCTGATTGGCCATTGCATTCATAAGCTCAACAGACTCGTGTGTGATTGGTTATAATGCACAACACTGTAAAAACGCGGAACATTGAGCAGATATAAATTTTATGCTACAGTCAACACTTTTCATTTCAGCCATAATGGATTTACTTTAACTGTGCAGCGGCATTTTGTCCACAAAACCGAGGATAGCGCAGATATTACGTCATTGATAGGCGACCATGACCATGGAGGAACAGGGACGAGTCAATTTTGTCAAACTCTGGATTTACAAATCCTTGGGAACTTTTCGAATAGCGCAAGTACACAATTGCATGAAATACTGTATATAACACTGTGCAAGTGGTTTTTTGATATTTTATTATAAAAATCTTACATATTGTGCCTTTAATGATCGTGTTATTTTACATATGCATCTGCATATGCATCAAGTCAGTGATATGAACTAAAAAGCAATTCTTGCAGCAGTGTTTTTCTCCTTTTAAGTTCCACCCGGTAGTTCTATGCATCTGAGTTTGTGCACTGCTCACTTTTCCCCTCCTTTTCTGAGCAAGGTATAAACAGTACTGAGACTCAGCTAAAACTGAAGAATCTAGTAGTTCTTTAGTCAGTGGGATGTTGAGAACCCCTCTGTGAGACAGAAGTATGAGTTTCTGATATAAAGCCCAACGCTCTTGGTATGACTGGGTGAGGAATCCATGCAAGATCACACATAGGGCCTGTTTACACCTGGTCACTTCATGCGCTTTCTCTAATCCGATCATGAAAAGACCAGGGCTGCGTTTCCACCATTGCCACCAAAGGAGCTACGATGAACTTGGGCTTACGGTGCTTTTGGGAAACACAGCCCTGGTCAATAGTAAAGGTATATAATAAGGCCGTTTTGTCTCATCCACATGTCAAAGTTTTCACAAGCTCAGAGTCAGGAAAAATGTAATACTTTCAAGTCATTTACTACTAAATTTACATTTCACAGTTACTTCTTGTCCACCTAAACACCCCAAATCTAGCATCTTTGTTAGCATGTAAATAAGTGACCATGACAATCTGCAGCTAATCAAAAATACGTTTGCCTTTTCAAGTCTCTCTTCTGTTTGGGCTCCAAAAAATTGAAACCTCAGCAAAAGGGTTTTAAGACTATTTATTTATGTTATCTGAGACTTTTTATGGACTTGTTGAAAGTGGATTTAATGCTTTTGCAGGCTTTTCAAGGATCCACGGCTACCCTACTTTCACCAGATTGAAGGCAAAGGTGATTTTTGAAATTGCTACTTTTTCTAAACCTCTTGCCACACTCAGAGCACTGCAGTTTCTTGGCAGAATGAGTTTGTAAATGCCTTTTCAGATCTTTTTGATATTTGAAACCCTTCTCACACTGAAGACACGTGTAAGGCTTCTCTCCAGTGTGAACTTTCATGTGAGTCTTGAGGTTTGCTTTATTTGTGCAGCTTATTCCACAGTGATGGCATATAAAACCGTTCTCTCTTAAGTGAATCCCCATGTGGTAATTAAGGCTTTCGTTACGTGTGAAACTCTTTCCACACCGATCACATGTGAACGGCCTCTCTCCAGTGTGAATTCTCATGTGAGTCTTCAGATTTCCTTTTCGATTAAGCATTATCCCACACAGTTTGCAGGTGAAAGGTTTCTCTCCAGCGTGAACAATCATGTGAGTATGAAGGGGTCCTTTATGTGAGAAACTCTTTCCACACTTATCACATGTGAACGGCTTCTCTCCAGTGTGAATTCTAATATGAGACTTCAGACTTTCTTTTCGTAGGAAACTTCTTCCACACTGTTGGCAGGTGAAAGGCTTCTCTCCAGTGTGAACTCTCATGTGAACTTTAAGGTTTCCTTTCTGATTGTAACACTTTCCACACTGCTGGCAGGTGAAACTACCTCTAGTTCCAGTCTCCGGAGCACTTTTTTGAGAGGTCATAAAGTCATGATGTTTCTCATTTTGATCTTTCTCTTCTGTTTCATTCAGTTCTTGATTCTCCTCTTTCGGCACCATCTGGTCTAAGGCAAAAAGAGACCAATACATGTTAATCCTGGTTTAATGGCACAAAGTAAGAAACATCAAAACATTTAGACATTTAAATGCATCATGTCATGCATATGTGCCAAATTGCATGAAATGTTAAGCATGTCGAAACCCTCAAAAACACCCAATTATTATTCTAAGTTTGAAGTGATTTAGGTAATAGTGATTTTTTTCAAAGCCCGTTGTATGTGACACACATCCCGCTACCAGTTGGTGGCGCTGTGACCATGACTCACTGTAGTCACACCCACAGGATCAGCCTCCTTGACCAATCATACAGCTCAAGTTTGATTTCCATTTTTCACCAATATTTTATCCCTTTGCCATGTGAAAAAACAACCAACATATCAATAATCACATCACCTTCTATTATCTTGGCATCATGATGACCAAGTTTGGTGTCAATCACATGGATCCCCTCCAAGAAATGTTAAAATGTTTAAATATGTTCACAGCATGCACTATTTATTAAATTAAACTAATGGCTGTAATTTTTAAAGTTCATGAGAACAGTAAACGTACAGCGTTTGGTGATTATAGTTAACACGGATTTAGTCAATCAATAATTTAGTCAAAAGGGGGTGCTACAGAGCCCTCCGTTCAACATCCATGTCTTAGCTTATTCCTACACCTAATAACTGACAACTCTGATGTGTGTGCAGAATTTCATTAGAACCTTAATAATGTTAAGAGCATCAAAATCATCACTATCCCTTTAAGCCTCATCATAGCACAGAATCTGTGCTTAATTATCTGCTTTTGGCATCTCATCACAACTACATGTGTCTCTTCTAGTGCAATTTGGTAAACACAGACCATGACATTCTCTTGGACAGTTTGATTATTATGTTGGCATTTGTGCACAAGCATTAGCACAGCTTAGGTCCTATCTATCCAACCGCTACCACTTGTGTTTGATGAGATGTCTATTCATTTATACAAAGTATGGAGTGCCACAGGGCTCAGTATTAGGTCCTCTGCTTTTCTCCTTGTATATTTCTCTCTAAGGGACATTATTATTTATTTTCACTGTTATGCTAATGATACTTAGGTTTATATTTCCTCACAACCTGAAAACACTGCATAACTTAACTAGTCAGCAGAGCAGGCCCGGCGCCAGATTGTCATAATTGGGGGGCATTATTAGACCTGGTGACTGATTTGGCCCCTCCTGCTCCTTTTCATTTATTTATTCACTTAATTATTATTACTCTATATTATTGCCTGCCCGATATATATTCGGTTTTCAATATTAAATTGACTAATAATCTTAATAAGTATATCAGCCTTTATAAACTTTATTACAACTGTATATGTGTATAAATCAGCAGCCTAAGATTGCAACAGTTTATTTGGAGAACCGAGGAGGCCCAGGATTTTATGGCTCATATAAGCTATGAACATGAAGCGTAGTTCGGTTAAGGCTTTCAGTAAGCCTGCAGCCTCAAGTCTGATATCTGTGCTGTACATGTGAGTGGTTTCAATTTCACGGAGCATTTCAGTTATGCTGTCACCAGATTTCAACAGATGTCTTTTCAGTTTTTCACCAGATGTGTAAAGGGAACAGCACACACTGAAAAAGTCCTCTATTGCCTTAGATTTAATTTGTCTTGCAGTATTTTTTTTTGCATTTTGCTGTGTTTTCCAGACATAACATTTGCACTGTCATAACACTGACTAAAAATCTTGTCAAGCCTGAAGCTAGCATTAGTTAGTTCAGAGTTAACTAGTACAGTTAATGTCAAGGCGTCACATTGTTTGCTTGTAGTCATTGTAGTCAGTCTCTCTCGCACACGATAGCCGTCATCAACATATCTCACTACATTAGAAATGTTTTCACATCCAGCTGGGTCTTTAGTTCCATCCACTTTAAGGGTGTACCATGAATCACCGATCTCCTACACAATGTGTTCGGTGATAATCTCGCTCATATGCGAGATGTGATTTGGTTCTGGATGTCATAGGAGGTATACGTGGCATTACGTGGAATTGTGCTGAATGCTTCCGCGAATTCTTTCTTTTTTTATTGTGTACTCTAATAAGACCAAAAAGAGACCACCACTTTTCTCACCCATGGAGTTCACGGCATCTAAACTCCCTCGCAAAGGAAGCTTGTTCACAGCGATAAACAACACAATGTCCACTATTGCTGACGCACATACACGGTGTATTCCTAATTGCTCAGTATTGACAATAGTGGAAATTTCTTTACCCATTACGCTGCAAGAGTTTTGGCCTTCCACAAAGTCATGTATTTTCAATGCTCCTTAGAGGTTTCATGCTTCCCAATTTTATTTTTATTGCTGTCATTTGCGTGTTACCAGTTTGAATAGCCGGTATGAGTGAAAGCTTGAAAAGCACAAAATAAAAATGCATTTACTTAATTTTTACTTTTCTTTTTGTCCAGCATTAACTAAAAGCGCATGAAACCATTTCTTCAATTAATTTTTAAAGTCACCATGAAATCAAAATCGAAAATTCTTATCTTTTTTTAATGGAATACTATAGTGTTTATTATAAATAATTTATCCGTGCACTTAATTATTTTTTTTTTATTCATGTGCCCTCATAATCTTTAATCAAAAACATTAACCTCCCCTCCCCCTCAAAACGACTCCTCTTCTC
>NW_015542538.1:21652-33237 GCF_001515605.1 Sinocyclocheilus anshuiensis
TCTCTTCCGATCACGAGCTACGGCGCAAGGGCGGAGCTAGTGACGTGAAGGGTAAACGCTGGGATAAACGACGGGGAAAAGCTGAAGCTGATGCTTCACTTTATAGCACTGACACCAGTCATGAGGGAGTACATTACCTCTAAACACTGAAAAGATATTAGGATATTACGACAACATTACTCTTAGGACATCGCAAACTAAATTTTTTCATGAATATGACTTAACCTGATGGAGGACGCGCTTAGTCATTCAGGCAGTCGCTCTCTCTTGCGCGCGTGCTAGGCATGTTTTGTGCCGTTGATCGGCGTCGTCATCCTTAATAAATAAAACATTTATTCATGCTTGGGTGTCGGCTGTGAATCCAGTGGAGAGAAATCCCCCACCACTAACTGCAAACTGGCATTCTGATCTGCCTCCATTTTGTTAGCAACGCCCCAGCTTCCAACGATCCAATCAATTCCCGAAGGACGAAATCAAGTCCCGCCCTCTCATTTCAGATGCCGTTTCACTCGGATATACATCACAGTAGAGGAGAAAAGACAATCACAACTTCTGTTTCATGCCGACTTTAAGATCATTTAATTATTTTACTTTACTTTTAAAATACTTTTTTATTAATGGCAGGGTTTCGTGGTTTTTAGTCACGTGACCGGTACAGAGACCTGCAATGCTATTTTAGTTTTATTAATATATTGAACTAGTTTTAATTTTATTTTTTTTAGTTTCCTTAGTAATTTTAATTACATTTTTTTTTTAGCAATTTCGTTATGTGCTTTTGTAATATTATTTTTATTTTAATGGGCTTAATGCTATTTATGTTTATTTGATATTAAATTATTTATATTCACATAGTTCATATTTCAGTTTTTGTTTAGTTTAAGTTTTTTTATTTCGAGTTATTTTAGTGCTTCAACTTAAACTTATTTCAGTCTATTAAGGCGACATTTCTAATTTTCATTAAGTTTACATTTTTCAACTAAGGTTATATTTTATTTAATTTCAGCTTTATTTCAATTAACTTAAATGTTTTAATAGTTTAAGTTAATAATAACCCTTTTCCTATGAATTTAATTAATTATTTAAGCTTAAGCCTTGTCTTTGAAACCGGGGGACAGCATCTTCACTTTTGGGTCTTCTTTTCCGCTAACAGAGCTCGTGAAGGTTGCATTTAAAGTCCGCATGAAATCAAAATTAAAGTTTTTTGGGTGTTAGTATCAATATGTTAGTCTTAAGGTTATCTATAAGGCAGTGTGCTCCAAAACAGTGACAAAATTCGCATTTAGAAGATATAAGCATTCAAAGCTGGAAGTTCGTCACTTCCGCCAAAACGGCTCAACGATTTTTGCTGCGTGTTTCTAAGCATTTCAGGGGACCTTTAAGGAAAGCATGTTCCATCAAGGAAACAGCACTTAGGTCATTGCATTCCTCTGTGCCTTCATGTAGTTTTTCATTTGTGCGTTAAAGACATCCACCTGAGATTAGGTAAGTGAAAGTGTTGCATTCGTTGGATAAATTCGGTTATACACATGAACAAAACTGTTTAAGTATTTGACTGAATTTAGTCCTCCAACAATGCCTTAATTTACATCTGTCTTTACAACAGTCCTATGACATTCTTCAAAAAAAAAAGCTGGGCATTTTAATAAGGATCAGATGAATGAGTTCAGCTTTGAGGATAAAAACCAACCTGTTTGTTCCTCAGTATCTTCATGTTTGAATGTTTCTTCAATCTTCATGTCTTCACTCTCCTCTTTAATAAACGCCATCTTATAATCGTGTTTCACATATAGTCGCTTCAGCAGGAGTTTTTCTGTGTTTGGACACTTTGTCCTGTTAAACATTATGAGAGAAAACAAAAATGCTAATTAAATATCTAAGTGTATCTCAATCAGCTCCCTAGTTCAGTAGTGCACTAGTGAGGGAGTCAGAGTGAGAGTTAATGACATTAAATCATTTGATTTAAAACAAAAAAACACACTAGCACTACAACTGAATAAAAGAACACATTATACAGACATTTTGTATTTAGTTGTGGCTTATATTTGGTATTTATTTACTTTTTAATTATATTATATATTACACTTTCATCTAAAAAGCTGGTTTGTATAACTCCCCTACACTTGTTTGGAGAAGCGGTGTCTCGTGATTCAACCGATTCGAATCACTGAATCATTTTGTGAATCAATTTGTTCAATTTATCACTACTATCACTACTTGCAGTGACTGCATTTGTGTTCACACTAAACAGATTCACGATACAGGGAGCGAAATGAGACACACTTTTTCTGTTACTGTAACTCACGTGCAGATGCATCGCATTAATGTTAAATAATATCATGATTATATTAATTAGACAGAATAAAGCATTGCAATGTTGCACTCAAAAATTCTTTCTGCGTCGCTGGTAAAACTATAGAATTGATTGAACGGTATACATGGATTAACACATTAACAAAATGCTTTAAAACACAAACCTTTCTTCAGCTCTGATGCAGGAGAGCGACGCAGCCTTATGACGTCACATCGCCAAACCAAAATAAAAGTCCTGTCCACACGCTGATAAAAGAGTTGAATTATTGGTGATATATGTTGTCCAATGATGTGATGAAAATATTAAGAACTACTAATGAAAGAGTGTAAGATTTTGTCTTTAAAAAACTGTAATGTTTTGGTGCAACGATTTATACCAGATCTAAATTGGATTAAAATGAAAATTAATGTCAAATTGTGAAAATAATTCATTTCAATTATTCAATTATTTTTTTTCAACAATAATGAAAAAGAGTGTATTTTTCTAATATTTTAAGTAGATATTTAAAGTTAATTAAAATACCTAAAAATGTATACAATGCCAAAAACAATTAAGAATTAGTTGTTTTTAGAAGATAATAAGAAGATAAATGAAAGCAAAAGCAAAAGCAATTAAAAAAATGTCAAGTATAAATATTCAAAATTCTAATCGCTCACCGAGACACAATGTACACCTGCTGAACTCCACAGAAACAACTGTTGTTGTTCTAAAAAAAAAATCATTTATTTATTATTATCATCTTAAGTTATTTCTTCATATTGTTTTGTTGTGTTCATGTTTTATGCTTTATCCTATTAACTTGAATGCCTAAAGGACAAAATTATATTTGCATGCAAATACATTGCACCATGTGCATGCATATTAGGGCTGCAGCTAACTATTATTTTTTGTTGATTAATCTGTCGATTATTTATTTATTTATTTTATTTTTTATTATAGGAGACATCTTGAAGCGCTGCTTGCTGATTAAGGACCTTGTGAAATAATCCCAGAAGGTGCTCTTTGGTTGGGTTTGAAGCAATTATTACAAAAAAAAGAGAAGACGAATCCATACCATTAAATCTATTGTACCTACACTATTAATGTTTTAAACAAATACTCAAGGTCTCTCGTATCTCCAACTATGGCTTTTGGAGGAATATGCGTGTTTTTTTTTTTTGTGTGTGTTTTTTTTAAATATAGAGATTCAAAAAATGACGAGAACCGATTTTTATTCTTCAGTCGTTTTAAGGTGCATCTGGTAAATTGGGACACACGTTTTTTATCTCATTTGAACTTCGATAATATAATTGCTTACAACAGGATACTACACAAATCTCTTTTTTTTTTCAATAAAAGTTCTCTAGACACTCTAGTGGGTTGTTAGTGACGTGTACCCTTTCGACAGAAGAAGGCTACAAAAGATGTGAATTAAAACATTTCAACAGAAATGCATTGAAGCACTTCAACAGAAGTACTGTGTACTAGTATAAAACTCTACTTATTTTCTGTCTTTTGTGCAGCCTTTCTCCGTGACTTTTTCCCTGTGTTCTTTTCATTTTTGTTTTGTTTTTGAGCCTACATATTTGAAGTGTTACACATTTAAACATTCAAATGTGATTTCCATGTCATTTGGGGTACTTTCAGAACAAAGGCAAATGCTATGCAGGTGTAGCTGCAAGAGTTTATAAAACCTCATCCTTAACAAACACTCGTCTGTACTCACCTCGAGAGAATAGTGGAGCTTTTCTTTAGCAACTGCTACAGATATTACAGCCAATCAGCAGCCAGCGTTGATTGTACAGCCAATAGAATCACACTTTCACCATGGACACTGTTCACAGACTTGTGATGAGGCAAATATTGCAATGTTTATTTTTTTTTGTTCAAATTAATGCACATTTACTTAACCATATATGCACCTCACTGAGAAAGAATGAGACGCACATGCTTAGTAGATATATAGTTTTTATTTATTTACTAATAGCACTTACAATGTTTTGCAAAAAAATATAATTTCCCTTGTCTGACAAATGAACCCCATCCCACCGGAACAGTTCACCTCTCTTCTGTGTTGTCTCTTTATTATCGATGAACACTCCACCAGTGTCAGCCGTGTATCTTGCCATGGCACTGTTGATGAACCTCCTGGCTTTGTTCATCTTCCGGCCTTCTCCCCACCGGCACACACACCTCTCAGTGATGCCAGAGAAAATCCCTGTGGCATTGGTAAGTTTCTGGAGTGCAGAAAGTTCCTCCTTCATGGAGCTCAGAAGATCCACACTCCTCAGTAGGCCTAGGTCGTTTCCCCCAGAAACATTCCTATCCAAAAGGACAAAATAAAGGACAGATAGCAATATTTTCAGCTGTGGCATGTATGAAGTCATCTCAAGTGGCAGGTGACACCTAATGCCGGGTTCAGACTACACTATATTTTTGTCGTTCACGATAGTTAGTCACTGTGTCAGATTACACGATTTTGACTCCTAAAATCTTGTCACTCGATGACATATCATACAGGCACGGCCCGTGTTTTCGCTTTGTGAAACTGAAAAGATTCGTGGGACTGGTTCGAAAAAAAAATTCCGTTGCGCGAATGTTCGCGGCCTATGTGGAAGCATCCATAGGAATCTGTTGTTTTATTCCATCGCACCCGATATTCGTTTAGCTTTTTCGCGCTCAGTGTGGAAAGGCTTTAAATGTGACATGTTCCATGTTTCCTGCCATTCATTGTTAATGAATTATTTTATCTTCCCTTTAACATCTTCCTTGCTAAGAATCACTTGCACTTCTATTTCTGAATGTTTAAGAGCTTGCTTAGCTAGTTTCAGTCATTTCATTAGCCTCGAACCCACAGGAACATTATTAAGCTTACACTACTTATTTTTAACAAACATGCAAGAATCTCATAAACAGTGTCTTGCCTTGATGATTTTAACCCACTTGCAGGACTTGTCATGCAAGGCATTGACTTGTATTTGTACTTGACTTGTAATTATTGGATGGCCCATCCATAGGAATCTGTTGTTTTATTCCATCGCACCCGATATTCGTTTAGCTTTTTCGCGCTCAGTGTGGAAAGGCTTTAAATGTGACATGTTCCATGTTTCCTGCCATTCATTGTTAATGAATTATTTTATCTTCCCTTTAACATCTTCCTTGCTAAGAATCACTTGCACTTCTATTTCTGAATGTTTAAGAGCTTGCTTAGCTAGTTTCAGTCATTTCATTAGCCTCGAACCCACAGGAACATTATTAAGCTTACACTACTTATTTTTAACAAACATGCAAGAATCTCATAAACAGTGTCTTGCCTTGATGATTTTAACCCACTTGCAGGACTTGTCATGCACATCAACATATTTTTGTAGTCGACGTAAACCATGAGGTCAATGCATCGTTGCATTACATTACATTTGAATTCATACTGCATGAACCTTGTTGCTTCTCTTATTAGTATGTGTAAAATGCCTAATTTTCACTTAAAACTTAGTCAAGCATTGTTTGCATGAGGATGTCTCCTCACAGCAGGTCTCTTCCTAATGCTGCCGTTGTTATTGACTCAAATGCATTTTCTTATGCATTCACTCTTTGTATTTCTTCTCTCTCCTTACTGCTTATGCATTACACTGCACTGTGTTTTTAACTTTGCAAGCAACAATAATGATCATTATGAAGTGTTACTGACATAGGCGTAATTTGCAGGTTGCCACTACTGAAGAGACCAACTTTAATGAAAGCTACTCAGATAATCGTAAGAACATTGGGACACCATGAATATGAACTAAAATGTGCTTTTAAAAAAATTATATTTCATTACCACTTGTAGTACACTTGAACCCATATTCCATACACTTTTAAATATACTCATCATACATAGAAAAAAGACTTGTGAATTATTTAAAATATAAGAATAATATATAATAAATATATCCAAAATGTATTTATAATGTATGGCCCACATAGTTTTATACATAAATTAGTGCTGTCAAACGATTAATCGCGATTAATTGCATCCAAAAAATAGTTTTTCTTTACATAATATATGTGTCACAGCCACCACAGTATATATTTTGAAAATATTTACATGTATATAATTATAGTACATATATATATTTAATATATAAACATAAAATTTTTCTGAAATATATACATGCGTGTGGTGTGTGTATTTAATATACATAAATATACACAGTACACACATATATTATGTAAACAAAAACTTTTATTTTGGATGTCATTAATCGCGATTAATTGTTTGACAGCGCTAAAATAAATCATTTCAAATGTACTGTAACTATGTTAATATTCCCTGTATATGATATACTTAACTACATGTTACTGGTGTCTTTACATGGTACAATCAAGTACACAATTAGAATGTCATTAGTAGCACTTTTTTCCACATTAAAATATAAATATAAAGAACTTTGTGCTAAAAGTATACTTTTTTATTGTTTAATTGTGAATTTTAGTACACATTTAACCGGCATGTTTGTCACCAAAAAAAAAAAAAAAAACACAGTGAACTATTTGAATGTTAGAAATAATAAATTTGTAATGTAATTCATGTAAATGTAAGCACCCATAGATTGAAAGGATAATTACCCTATTCCCACATAGATACAACAATGCAGCACAGGTATGGTATATAATGTACAAACAATTTATGTAAAGCAATCGTAGCACACTTTTAAGCAATGCAAACACTTCTGGTACTTTATCTGATTACACTTAAAATCAGTTTAAGTGTTAGAGCTAATTACTGCATTTATATTAAGTGAACTTAAGTGGCACAGTTGGGAAAATGTAACTATAACTAGTACATTAGTAATATATTTGTAATAAAATCAATGTAATTTAAATTTAGGATTACTATATAAAAGTCTACTAAGATTGAACTCATTTTTAAAGCATTCAAAGCACACTTCTAAGAAATACACTCATAAAACTCTTCTGTATAATTTTTGTGGTAGTACACTTTATTTCAATGCACTTAAATCAAATTAAGTATTAGTTGTATTTAGTATACTTTTTCCAAGTGCACCGAAGCACTTCTGAAGTAGAAATATACTTTTAAATGTGTATTTATAGTGTATAAAAAAAAATATTAGCTAGGTTTTTTTAGTGCATTCAAGTATACTTCATTTTTACCTGGGTTTAATTATATGGTACTATTTGTTGGAAACAAAAACAATTTCTCTCTCCGCCTCAGGGGCTCTCTTGCCCTTAGAAAGACTTCTTCTTGGCTTTCCTGTTTTCAAACCCAGTTACAATGTCATCAAAGTCCAAGTCCCTGACCAGCTGAGATTCAATGGCCATCAGTGACAGAGCTTGCGTTGTTCTGAGTTCACTTTTAATTCTAGCTATCAGTGAAAATGATCTTTCTCCTTCACAGTTTGTAACTCGGCAATGTCAAAAATATACGTAGGGCTACAAACACATTGGGGAAAGTTGATTGCAGACTGTGTGTGCATCAGCTCATTTACGAACAGTGGGCAAATCCTCAGTTTCCATGTTCAGTAGATTCCCAAACCTGTTGTTAATGTTCTGGTATGCATCCACTCTGTGGTCTAAACAGCGGTCTAAAACCACTGGTAAATTGATTTTTCTTAGTTGAAAAAAGCATACGGGCAAAGCAAAAAATATTACCTGTGGATGGTGAACAGGTGATTCAGTCTCGGTAAACTTTGTCCCCATTTGGGAGTTTACAACACAGCAGATCATTAGTGAGGGCGCGCACCTTACTGCAGTAAATTACTGTATTTGCATTACTGTAAGGGGTAGGTTTAGGGTTGTGGTAGGTGTAGAAGTTACAAAACCATAATTTGATAGGTAGCATTTCAACCGGTTTAAGAATAGACTTGCATGTTTGAGTCCAGGTAGTCATACAGTATGTAATAAGCAGAAGAATTATGGAATTCTTAAACAAAACTGCTGCTTCCTTGGTCAAACTATTTCTAATAAATCTAAAATGTGCTAAATTAAATTTCACTGTGTTAACTTTATTCACATGTTTAAAAAAAAAAAGAAAAAAAAAGCAGAGAATCTAGTAATTTGTGAGTATTTAAATTCATGTACTACCTCCCTGGACAAACATATCTGGTAACACTTTATTTCGATAGTCCACTTTAGACATTCTATTAACAGCAAGTAACTTTGCAACTACATGTCAACTAGCAGTTAGTAGAGTATTAGTAGACTGTCTGCTTAATATCTTCTAACACTTTCTTTGTCAACTTATTCTACTAACCCTAAACCTACCCTAACAGTCTACTCTGAGAGTTAGTAGACATGTAGTTGCAAGTTAATGAGAATTAGTTGACATGTAGTTACAAAGTTACTTGTAGTTAATAGAATGTCTAAAGTGGACTATCGAAATAAAGTGTAACCACATATCTGCTTCTACATCCGTTTTCTTGACATTAAGATGTAAACATGATTTAGTAAGCCATTGTGAAACCAGATCCATCATATAATTCAATTTCTGCGAAGACTTTTGCATGTGCATATAGAACAACATCATCAGTATACTCGCGTGTATAATTCAAATTATGTTCCTTTGCTTAAACAAGTGGTGAAACATTTAGACATTTCATAAAGAAAGGCTACAAATTTTTACTTTTTTTTATTGTGTAGCTAATAACTAATTAAAGAGTTCTTTGGTTCTGGCAAATAAAGAAATCTGCTTACAGACAAATAGAATCAGAACTTGTTCCGATTCCATTTCTCTCTATGAAACATATAAAGCAACTAACATTAAACCCAATGATCACTGTAATGTGTAAACTCTGGCTTGATATTAGGAGTAAGATCTTTTAATCAACTACAGCTGAAAGTTTTCAAAAATGTAGCATTATATTCTTGCTAAGCAACATAAATATTGCTTTCACTCCACTATAAAAGTTACATTTGTTTAGAGCCTCTTATATACAAATAACTACACTCTGCCCTGACCTGACTACATATAGCTACCATACCACTCTAGTCATAAAAACAGAGAAATGCAAAAAGAAAAAAAGAGCGAATAAAACTGTTTAAAATTTTCTGAGTGCAAACAAAGATGCTAAAAGTACAAAAAATGATTGCTTTCACTACACTATAAAAAGTTAAATTTGTTTACAGCTACTTATATGAAGAGTTTACTGGCAAAAACAGATATCTACATTTTTGTAAAATTTCATATATCATGTTTATTTGTTATTTTTTATAGTGCATTCCAAAGTAATATCAATCGAACTGCAGTTGGGTTGTTTTGATAAAGTAATAATAAATAAATAAAATAAATACAGGTATTTTACAAAATCAAAGTTCACTGAACGTATGTTTTTTTCATGTATTAAACGTTTGTTTTTAGCAAAAGCAGAT
The DNA here is from genome assembly GCF_001515605.1 of Sinocyclocheilus anshuiensis. Classification (NCBI taxonomy): domain Eukaryota; kingdom Metazoa; phylum Chordata; class Actinopteri; order Cypriniformes; family Cyprinidae; genus Sinocyclocheilus; species Sinocyclocheilus anshuiensis. The sequence goes on from NW_015542538.1 coordinate 31,311, forward strand.
AAACTCCACATTTCATGTTTTAGAGGTAAACAAAACCAAGTAATTGCTTTGTAATTGCTAAGTTAGCATTTCTAATCCGCCCTCGTATTTTTTTTTCCTAATTAAAACAAAATGTGTTCATCAGTGATAGTTTGAGTGCATTTAATTTTGTGATTTCATAAAAACAACTACAGAGTCTCCACAACAGTTAGACAAAACGTGTTAAGAACGTGCTATATGTAGAGAATAACACGGCAATCAGTTCATTTTTTAAAATGTGGCATTTATCGGTTTTTGCAAATGAACTCTTCATATACAAATAACTACAAGCTGCCTTGACCTGACTGCATATAGCTACTATATGGATCCATTCAAAAGTAATAAAAACAGCAAAATGCAAAAAAAAAAAGAGAATAAAACCGTTTAAAATTATCTGAGTGTAAAACAGAGATGCTAAAAGATCAAAATGTCCAAAAACCTGCGTCTTTCCCCTTTTTAAATAATTACTTTCACAGTAATGTATTAACTGAATAAGCAGTTTCAGAGGTCAAATCTTAAAGATTTCAAATGACATAAAGGTATATAGATTATTTGATATAAACGAAATGATTGGTATTTCCAACTTCTTTTTTACTCCCAAGAGAATGAAGAAGAGCTGAGTATCATCATCCAGCTTAGGGGTGGGCGATCTGACGATTTAATATCATATACATATCGATCGTGAAGACGTCTACAGTCTACTTTTCAAGCGAATCGTAGAGATTGTGATCATGTATGTCCTCATAATAATGTTAAACTACAGACTCCCTATTAGATGACTGTGGCTGGCCAAATTAAATCAGGCGTCTCTATCATGTGTCTTTCACGTGCAATGAATCAAATTTTAGATTCAGTTTTGATGTGTGCCACATGCTCTTCCATTCCTTTAAAACAGTGCGCTAAGTGCTGTCTACTGTGGAACATGCTTTATTTAAAAAAGTTATTAAAAGCACAGTAACTGCAAAAGAGCCGAATGCGAATCAAGCAAAATATACTTGGCGTTTCAGGTGTGCGCATAAATGGTCAAATATACAGCCCACATCAAAAAAGTACTATAGTAATTTATAGTAAACACTATAGTGTTTTTGAACCTTACTATAGTGAAGTATTTGAATTAATTTGTTGTGGTAATTCTATAGTTGCTGTGGTAATATAACAACTATAGTAATATAAACAAATTACTTCACCCAATACTGACCTAAGTTTTATACAACTGTAAGAGGGGCTGTAGACCATAGGAGGAAACTCCAGTCTCTTGAAAATGGGTCCGTCGAAATAATGCAGGCATACACATAAACTGGATCTTTACTGCCGTTTATTGGTCAGCGCTCAGGAATGAATTCAACGCACAGCTCGCATCACATGTATTCCTCACTGACACACTCCCCGCGAATAGCTCAATCTCACATGACATCCACTGCGCATGTCATCGCGCCAACCTGTCCATCACATCACATACATAAAACAAACCAGATTATCCCACTTCATTTTAATTTACACATAATATAAGATAATCAAAATAAATCTCACACAGCTATAGGGTATATCATACTACAATACACTACAGTTTACCGTAGTAAAAACTAAAGTATACTACAGTATTTATTACAGTTTATCAGTTCACTATACAGTATGCTGTCGCATTCATTAACAAAGTGTTGTAAATGCTATAATATATACAGTATAATACACTTTACTGTAGTATGGTTCAAAAACACTAGTATTTACCATAAATTACTATAGTATTTTTTCATGTGGGAGTGTTATATATTTTGCTGACTTGTGTACTTACATTATCCCAAATGTTTCAAAGAATGTTTAAATCCAAAGAAATGGCAACTTTAAATAGTGGCTCGTACCTGGTCATTGCGTCGCCTGCCAATGACGTCATACACCCCCGATTTCCGGG
>NW_015542538.1:33369-40686 GCF_001515605.1 Sinocyclocheilus anshuiensis
AATCATTAGCTCATCCATGAACATGATTTCTGCCCGAGTCCCGTCGGATTGCATCGGCTGTGGGGATGAAGACTACAACTCCCATGATTCCACACTCAGTCACAGCGTCATCAAACTACGCCTTTGTTTCTCTGTTTGTTTTGAATACGCGCCCTCTAGCGGCGAAAACTTACATATTGTGCCTTTAAGTGAACATAAAAAATTGGGAAAGAAATGGGATGCATGTCAGTGTGTTAGATTCATGCATTCCGGTTGAAAGCCTAATGCTGCTGTCTTCCTAACGTTAATCAAACACCAAAAGAATGCTCTTGACTGAATCACTTTATATTAGTGCTGTCAAACGATTAATCGCATCCAAAATAAGTTTTTGTTTATATAATGTGTGTACTGTGTATATTTATGTATATATAAATTCACACACATACATTTATATATTTCAGAAAAATAAGTTATGTTTATATATTAAATATATTTATATATATATAAATTATATGAATATAAATATATACATGTCAATATTTAGAAAATATATACTGTATGTGTGTGTTTATACATAATAAATATACACAGACATTACACACACATATATTATGTAAACAAAAACTTTTATTTTGGATGTGATTAATCGCGATTAATCGCTTGACAGTGTTACTTTTTAACTTTAATAGGAATTAATATATATATTTGATTCATACCGTGGCCATTCATGCAGTAATTCATGCAGTGACCATTTTGGTTGTTTAATGCAATAATATTTTTAATTGTTCAAACAGATAAATCATAGGCTTGGATATTCTCGATAGTACGTCTCAAAATTGGGAAGATCGTGATTCGGATCGTGATTTTGTGTGATAAAGTCATGATATTTTGCGATCGCCCACCCCAATCCAGCTTATTTTTGTAAAACTCAAGATTTGCTTTGTTTTTGGAAGCCTTCTCTCTGCATGATTCCCAGATGTTCCTTGTCTGTAAAATTCTCACTGCTGACATTTAAAACAGTTCCCTCTCGAGTCAATCTTCACGTGGTTTCTTTAAGGTTTTCTTCTTGCTTGAAACGTTTTCTGCACTGTTGGCAGGCGTGTGAATTATCGGTTTTCTCCAGTGTGAATTTTCATGCGGACGCTAAGGTTTCCATGTTGATCAATACTCTTTCCACAGTGAGAGCTTGTGAATGGATTCTCTCCAGTGTGAACTCATGTGCCTGTTACAAACTCCTTTTTGAGCGAAACTCTTTCCACACTGAGAGCATGTGTAAGGCTTTTCTCCAGTGTGAATTCTGATGTGGACTGTGAGGTTTCCATTTTGCTCAAAGCTCTTTCCACACTGAGGACATGTGTAAGGTTTCTCTCCGGTGTGAAGTCTCATGTGGATTTTAAGGTTTCCAGGTTGAGTGAAACGCTCTCCACACTGTTGGCATGCGAATGGTTTTTCTCCGGTGTGAACTCTCATGTGCCTGTTAAGGCATACTTTTTGAATGAAACTTGATCCACACAGTTTGCAGGTGAAAGGTCTCTCTCCAGTGTGTACTCTCAGGTGGTAAGTAAGGTTTTGCTGTATACTGAACCTCTTTCCACACTGAAGGCACGTGAAAGGCTTCTCTCCAGTGTGAATCATCATGTGCCTTTTAAGGCTTCCTTTAAATCGGAAACCCTTTCCACACTCAACGCAAGTGAAATTACTTGTATTTACTGTCTTTTGAGCTTCTTCTGGTGTGGAAGTCTTTTCAGACTGTGAGCAGCAAAGAGATTTTTCTCCAGTTCTGAAATCATGAAGATTCTCGTACTGATCGTTCTCTTCAGTTTCATTCAGTACTTCCCTGACTTCGTTCAGTGCCATTAGATCTACGGTGAAAAAAACAGTAGAAGTTAACCCCAGTATAATGCACAAAACAATAGACATCAAAACATACATATGTACAGTGGGGAAATATTTATTTGATCCCCTGCTGATTTTGTAAGTTTGCCCACTTGCAAAGAAATGAAGGGTTTGTAATTTTTATGGTAGGTTTATTTTAACGTATAGAGATATCAACCAAAAAGTCCATGCGCTGAACAACAAAAATCCGCTTTTTCAGCAATGACTAATTTGAAAGTCTCTGATTGGCCATTGCATTCATAAGATCAATGTAATTGTGTGTGATTATTTATAACACTGTAAAAACTCGGAAAAATAAATATAATTGGAAAATAAACCCTAATATTAATTAGATCGTTTTACTAGTAGGGCTGCACGATATATCGTTTCAGCATCGATATCGCGATGTGTCACATAGCAGGATGTGCGGTGTTTAGTATACTGATCGTTATATTTATACTGATCGTTTTCTTTGCTCACACACAGACGTGTTGCGCCGCAACAGCTAAAGTCTGTCTACACTGGACGCGACAAAACGACCTTTGCAGATCATTTGAACTGTGTGTCAATACGTCATAAATAGAACGAGGCATCAGTTTACAGTCGTGGATTTGTCATGTTGTGTCGCATCCAGTGTAGATCTATTTCCTATTACATAAGTCTCTTATACTTTATAGCCTACTTATACTTTTACAATGGCTATTATTGTTCATTAAAAGATATTTAACAATAAAAGGCAGAGTTGTGTTTTGACATTTTATTTTATTATGCATACAGTGAAGATAATCGGCCTATAGGCTATGTGGACATATTGCCTGTTTTATATTTTTTAAATGAAAACGAAAAGAGGCAGTGGTGTTTGATATCATATTTCGTTGTATTGTACACATACAGTGAAGATAACCAGAGTAGTCAAGGCCAGCGGACTGACGTTATCAAGTACTCTGCTGTTCCATTTGCAGGATTACCGGTCTTGCGTCCTCCCGTCCTCAGGAGTTCACACTCCCGAGTCGAACTTGCTAAGTCTGAACTACCGAGGATGCAAGCCCGAACTTTGAGTACTTGGTATTGAGAAACGGCCACTTTCTTTATGAATGACTCACTGAATCATTGATTCACTCGATTTGTTTAAAAACGTGGATTCATTAATGAAACACCGCTGGGTGTTGATCAGAGACGCACAACAGATCTCTTAGGGCTTTATTTTCGTATGCAAAATTACTGACAAAGTGTCTAAAATGTAATTATTCACACCTTTGCCTTATCTTCATTTTTAGGTAAATAACTTTTATGTAGGCTAACCTATTTTTGTCTTTCTACCAGCCAATGATGATTCTAAAAGAAAACACGCAGTGTTTGTTATATATAGTAGCCTAAAACACATGCAACTTTCACGCACATCTGACTGACTGAACAGCAAATAGTTTGCTCCGTAAGTTCAGTTCAACAGCATTAAGTTGAAGAGGGTAAACTTTATCACTCGACTGAATCTACTCATGCATTTTACGTGTTCTTGCTCCGTCCAAGCAATAAATGCATATCTTTGACGAAGCGCTGTAGCGTATTCTTGAACTGCTCAGGTAATGTCAATATGACCCATTTCAGGGGCTGCCAAAATTGCATTTTAAAGTCAGTCAGGGCTATAGAAATGCATATTAATATTTACAAGTAAATCTCCATATTACGTGTAGGCTAGCCTATTTCTATCTGACCCCCCCCCACCCACAACTAGTGTCGATGTCCTTCAGGGGGATCAAGCCATCTTTAGGGGGGTCAGACCCCCCGTAATTCGCACCCTGGATATGCACCCATTTTCAGTTGTTGAGAACGATGGATTCACGCATTTGCTAAGTGTGTTGGAGCCCAGATACCAATTACCGAGCCAACCGCATTTCAGTCAGAATGTGAAATGTGGCGACAAGCTACGCAAACAGCTTTCATTATCGCATGCGATACATCGCTGATAATGAACACGATATTACGTAGCTTGTCAGTGAACTACGGCTGTGTAGTAAATGCCGCTCTATCTGAAAGCACGTGCTCGAGATTTACTACTAATCACTAGGGGTGTAACGATTCACTCGTTTTCTCGATGCATCGATTACAAACCCTGACGATGCACATGCATCGATCTTGAGCATGGATTTTTGAATCGTGAATCGAATATAACGATTTCTATAGCGATTCAATGCTTTCAAAATATATACACATTAAATTACTACAAGCACAAATTAATAGAGACCTGAACAGTGTTCATGCCCTCACAGCTCTCCTTCACGCGCTCCAGTATTTACCACCTGTGACTGTCACAGGATTGCACTCGCGCTCAGTTCATCTCACTGACACATGTTTTGAGCAGCTGATGTGTGATCTCTCCTTAGTACTCGTGGCCAGTAATGCTAAAGTGAAGTAGTTTTGCCTTTCTGTAGTTTTTCAATGGCTCTCAGTCATACAGACGACATTACCTGAGCAGTCGAAGGCTGCGCATTTATTGCATGGACAGAGCAAAAATGGAAGTGTCTAAAGCATACGCATAGTTCCACTGAATGATAAATGTGTTTTAATAATGTCGTTGAACCGAATGTACGAAGGAAACTGTTAAAACAACCACAGCATTAACAACAACCTTGAAATAAGAACGCGAGGTTTATCTGATAATCAGATACATGAAAGTAGCGTTTGTTGCTATAGCAAACAGACATCGGGCGCGTTTTCTTTCAGAATAATCATTCGCCGATGGAGAGGAGAGAAAATGAGATAAAGAAGCTTTCGCACTGAAAGGGAAGTGATCTCGCGCTCATAGAACTTAAAGGGTTAGTTCACCCAAAAATGAAAATTAGTCCATAAATTACTCACCCTCAAGTCATCCTAGCTGTATATGACTTTCTTCTTTCAGACGAATCCAGTTGGAGTTATATTAAAAATTGTCTTTGATCTTTCAAGCTGTTTATTGCGCAGCGCTGACCTCATACATCATCCTCCCAGAGCTGCTTCTGTGTACAACTGTTGGCGCAAGCTACATTAAAGTGAGTTAAGTTTTGAATATGGATATTTTTCTTACAAAAATGCATCGATTCGCTACAGGAGGCCTTTGTTAATCTGAATAAAAAGCAGAATGAACTGAAACGTTAAGAAAATAAACACAATAAATAAATACAATTCATGAATGATGCAGTGCTAATTGACATTTATTACAGTACAGAAACTATAAAGTATATTTTCTACCTTATTCTGTGCAGAAAATTGTAATAATTGTTTGTAGTATATAAAACATTCATAAAATTGCGATTAGGACAAAATTACAGATTACAAATGATTGATTATTGTCCAGCTGTGTATTTGATTTCTTATAGCAAATTCAAAGTAAGAGATAAAAGAATTCCTTGTAAAAAAAAATAAATAATTAATAATAATAATAATAATAATAATAATAATAATAATACTACTACATACATAAAATTATTGTATTTGACATTTCTGAAATGATGGCTACGCCCCTGGTGTGACAAAATGTTAGCCTATACATAATACTTACATCTCTTTTTTTAAATCTAGGCTTACATACATTTCTACATAAGCCACGTCATGCCATAGCATCATTAAACTAACATCTAACAATGGACAAGTGTTTTTTTCTCTAACTTATGGTTCTCTAACCATATAGGCTGCAGTGTAATTTGCCCCCTGACTAAGCATTTAAAGAATTTAGGGGAAGCATTTAAATAATCCTGTGAATGCACTTAAAGAATGCAGAATCGAATCGTTCTGAATTCGCAAAAATCGTTCTTGAGTAGAAAACCTATGAATCGTGAATCGATTCGCTGTCTACCCAAAGATTCACAGCCCTACTAATCACAGAACCGACTTTACTGACGAGATGCGCATGATAAATGCATGCGCCTTATCGTGCAGCCCTAATTTCTGACTAGTCTACATTGAAGATATTTATTTTATTTTAGTTTACTCAGGTACGCTGACTGCAGTAAAGAGACATGTGAAGCCAATGTATAAAGTTAATTTAAATTACTGTTGTTTTTATTATTATTAAAGTTAAAAGTGAATCTAGTGTTTTTAGCATTGCTGGTGCCATGCCATGAACCGTACCCCCACAGCAAACTGAACTAAACCAAACTGTAGCATTGGTGTATCGTTACACCCCCATCCACCACATAATCCATGCAGCTTTCAAATAAACCTGAAGGATTAGCTGGACCAGGCGTGTTTAATTAGGGTCGAAGCTTAACTCTGCAAGGCTCTCACAAACATTCAAATGGTTTGATTTAAATCATCTATCAAGTGGCAGTTCATTATAAAGTTAGTAGCCACCTGCTGTCTTATTTGCTCACCAAAGCCCTTTAAATGAAGTACAAATGTAGACAGCATGCAGTAGCCAAATGCAAAGGTGATCACTCACATTTCAACGTTTGCGTTATGCAAAAGAAATCGTTTTGTTATGAAGTGATAAATATTAATGGTTTGAGTGTGTGTGAGGCTACTTCTGTATTAGTAGCCTGTTTGTCTGGTCATAGGCGACCCGCTCCATGTCAAATAAAAACTGCTTTAATTATGAAACTCTTCAAGAAATATCATTCATTCCTATAGACCTGGGCATTTCAGTAAAGATCAGATGAGTGAGTTCAGCTTTGAGAATGAAAACCAACCTGTTTGTTCCTCAGTATCTTCATGTTTGACTCTGAATGCTTCTTCAATCTTCATGTCTTCACTCTCCTCTTTAATAAACGCCATCTTTGTTGGCCTCACTGTGCGTGCAGATGCTCTCGCACCAACCTGCTGCCATTCCTGAGCAAGCTCTGCACTGATAAAGCTGAGCAGAAAAAAATCACATGTACATACATAGCCTTTGCCATGACACTCAAAATTGAGCTCAGGTGCATCCTGTTTCCACTGATCATCCTTGAGAAGTTTCTACAACTTGATTGGAGTCCACCTGTGGTAAATTCAGTTGATTGGACATGATTTGGAAAGGCACAGACCTCTCAATAAAACTGAAAATGCATATCAGAGCACAAACCAAGCCATGAAGTCAAAGGAACTGTCTGTAGATCTCGGAGACAGCACTGTATCGAGGCACAGAACTGGGGAAGGGTACAGAAAAATGTCTGCAGCATTGAAGGTTCACAGAAGCATGTAGTCGATCATTTGTCAAAAGTGCACAAGTGCGATTCAGAGAAAACGAACGTGCGTGCGCCTCTCTTCCAGATGTGACATTTATAAATCGCAAATGATCTTGAAACTGAGCGCAGCAGACTGGTGTCAGACTCTCAGAAAAATGTCTGCAGCATTGAAGGTTCACAGAAGCATGTAGTCTCTGTTGCCATTAATGGATGAAGTTTGAAACAACCAGGGCTGCGTTTCCCAAAAGCATCGTGGGCCTCATTTATAAAATGTTGCGTATAAACCGTCCTAAATTTGTTCTAAGATCATTTGTCAAAAGTGCATAAG
>NW_015542538.1:40718-41011 GCF_001515605.1 Sinocyclocheilus anshuiensis
GTAATTATAAAACAATTAGGTTTCCAAAAGTAAGAATGAACTATTCAAGTAAAAATTTCAAGTAATTCAAGTAATATTTTCAGTCATCTTATAAAAAGTGAGCCATCCTACTTTTCAAATCACTTGCTATGACAACTAATAAAAAGATTAGTATCACGAAATTCTTGCAAAACTTTAAAAAACATTATTGAAAGAAAAATTGGACGTTTTATATCATAATAAAGTAAATTATTACACGATTATGGTCTCCGGTCTGAAAAAACCTGCATGTGATTTGGCATTTCTTTATATTT
>NW_015542538.1:41102-52427 GCF_001515605.1 Sinocyclocheilus anshuiensis
GGCTGATGTCTCTATTCATTTTCACAGAAGCAAAGCAGCAGATGTTATAAATAAAAACAGTTAACAATGTTATTGAATAGAATATATTAAAACCGTTATTGCACGACAGAGGTCTATTCTTATAGGCTACACAGACAAAACCGTCGGAGATGCGTTTATGCATTTTCTTTTCTATTTTATGCATTCGTAGTAAATCAAGACTTTGCAAGTTCTCTTGTAAAATAAAATGGTAAAAAAAAACAACATGGAAGAAACTCTCAACAGTAGGCTACTAAAAAGGTCAGTTTAATCTTCGCAAAAACCCCCTTTAATAAAAAATCTGACTACACTGCACAATTAATCTCTTACATTGCATCTTCGTTGTTTATGATGAATTCGGTGCTTGCACGTACACTGCTTTTATTATTATTGCAGCTTAGATGTTCAAATAGCTGCAGTACTCCGACTTTGCCACAAGGAAACGTGCGTACGCCTGCTCATACTCAAACAGCTGCAGTACTCAGACTTTGCCACAAGGAAAAGTGCGTACACTTGCTCAGACCCTGCCGTGGCGGTAAGTACTTTTCCACATCAAAGACCGTTTTTATAAATATGAACGTTGACGTGGATTTTAGGGTACGCACACTCTTAGATCAGATCTGTGCGTACGCAAATTTTATAAATGAGGCCCCGTAAGCCTAAGATTATCGTAGCTCCATTGGTTTCAATGGGTCTACGACGTAGTACTTAAGCTTACGATGCTTTTGGGAAACACCGTGTAAGGATTCTTCCATAGAGCTGGCCTCATGGCCAAACTGAGCAATTGATGGAGAAGGGCCTTGTCTAGACTGGTGACCAAGAACCTGATGGTCACTCTAGTTGAGCTCCATGATCATATGTGCAGATGGGAGAAACCTACAGAAGGACAAACATCACTGCAACACTCCACCGATCTGGGCTTTATGTCGGTGTGGCAAGACTCAATCCTCTCCTCGGTGTAGACCCATGAAAACACACTTGGAATTAGCAAAAAAGCACCTAAAGGACCCTCAGACTCTGAGAAACAAGATTCTCTGGTCTGATGAACCTCAATTCCAAGCATCATGTTTAAAGGAAAGGAAAGGAAACCAGCTCTGTTCATCACCTGAAGAGTAGCATCCCAAAAGTAAAGTGTGCTGGTAGGAGCCTCATGCTGTGGGGCTGTTTTTCAGCGGCAGGGACTGAGGGACTCATCAGAGTAGAAGACAAACTCTGCACCAAAATATTGATAATATTTCTGGAGAAACCTGAAAATGTGCGTCTGCCCCCATCCAACCTGACAGAGCTTGAGAGGTGAAGAGGCGAGGAGAAGAATGGCAGATAATTGGCAAAAGATGATGATCAAAGCTTGTCGCATCATACCCAAAAAGATTTGAGGCTGTAATTGGTGCCAAAGGTGCTTCAACAAAGTATTGAGCAAAGGCTGTGAATACTTATGTGCATGTGATTTTTTTTTTTTTTTTTACTATTATAAATTTGCAAAGATTTCAATGTGAAAGAAGTTTGTTTGTCATTATGGGGTATTGTTTGTAGAATTGAGGAAAATAATGAATTTAGTCCATTTGGTAATAAGGCTGTAACATAATAAAATGTGGAAAAAGTGAAGCGCTGTGAATACTTTCCGGATGCACTGTATATGCCACTACTGAATAACACAATACCGTCATGACAGCAAGCCCAGGACCTCTGAGACAAAAGGTAATTCAACAATATTTTGGTATTTCAGTAATAGTAACGTAGCTGATATTGATTAAAGTAGCATAACTATAGTATACCTGAGCCCTGGGTGTGATTTAAAGGTTCAGTGACTGCATCTACTTGTGATAGTTGAGAAAATCAAATCCTTTTTTTATTTTGCATTTGAAATTACAGTTCTGGAAATCATGCTATTAAAAGCACTGACTTGTTGAAATTAAAAGAGAGAAAAACACGTATACATATATAGGTGATTGTTATTTTTTTATGATTGTGTACAGAAAAATGTAAGATAATAAAAAATGCAACAGACCATATTAAGGGAGTAGTCAACTGTCATATGCACGTTCATGAGAGGGACGTTGTAAAGCGTGATGTTACCAATCCACATTCACTTGAGATGGATTCTTTGTGTTCATCTGAAGAAAGTCACATGCCCGTGGGATGACTTGAGGGTGAGTAAATGATGAGAGAATGCTTTTATTTTTGGGTGGACTGTCCCATTAATAACCACAGTATATTTTGAACAGGATGTTTTGTGTAAGTTCAAATATTTTCTTATAGAATATAACACTCCATGTAATCCCTTATTTTGTTTTCACTTGTAAACATGTACATTTTACAAGGTATTTACACTCTCAGAAATAAAAGTTACAAAACTGCACCTTTTAATAATACAAATGGACGTTGCTGAGGTGTTAGTTAGAGGTACAACATTGTACCTTATAACTTTGTACCATTTAAAGGTAAGTTTTGTACCCCAAGGAACAATTGTGCAAACTGTAAAGATAGGCACAAAACTGTACCTTTGATCCACTGAGAGGCTAAATAAATAAATAAACAAAAGAAACTGGCTTGCAGATCTTCCTTAAAGGTCGCTTTAGAAAACTGATTCGGGCCGAATAGCAAAACAAACTTGTAGCCAATCAGCAGTAAGTGTCTACTCATGATGTGGAGGAGAGAGCGTTCAGTGCACAGGACGGACATTAGCCGAGCCGTATATCTATGGTAGACAGCATCGCTGATTATAACGAGTTCTACGGTATTTTGTCCCGCCGCACCACTCGCGTCCGGTGTAGACACGGTGTAACATTGGTTTTGCTTTGTCTCAAGCAGAGGCAGAGGATCATCAGTCGTAGTCCGCTGCAACACCGTGTGTTTATGCTTTCGGTAAACATGACATCTGATTCATACTTGAAAATGTTCCGACAGTCATTAAGTCCACAAGTTATTTGCCTCATTGTGCATGAATGAGACCAATGTGCTGCATTATTTGGACACACAATTCGATCTACAATAAAAAAGACAACATAAAAACAAAGTGTCGCTTCATAACTTTACGCACTCAATAAAAAACTAATTGAAAAGTTACATTAAAATGGACTTATGTGACTATCCTAAGAAAAACATTTATAATGACTAAGTAATGTAATTATTATCCTAGATAGTACTGGCCATCATAGTCCTGCTTCACCACTGTGGTGAGAGGTACAGCCTTGTGGAACCCTGAAATCATGGTGCTTCTGTTGTGGAAAACTTGTGTACGGTGCAAAGCACAGTCACAGTCAATGCAGGTGTACTGCTTAAGCAAACAGTCTTTGCACTTGACCACCACCAACTTTGACTTGCACTCCAAACACAACTGTTCCGTTATATGCTCTGTTGCATATATGCCTCTCTCCAGTCCATCTCTGATGAAGTTGCTGTCCTTGCTATCACTGCCCCAATGCAGTGGTGCTGAATGTGAGGTACTCTTAGAATGGAGGTTAGAACTAGCAGCTGACAGAAGATCTTGAAGCGCTGTCAAAAGCATGCCATACCAACAGGTGGCGATATAACCCTAACCGTAAAGCCATGTTGGCCAATCAGAAGCCTTATTTTGTCTATATCTGCCATTGCACAGACTCGCTTCATGTAAACAAAGGAGATAGCAGCGCACAATCTGACATCAATCATAGGAGACAAGTGCGCACTCTGACGTCACAAGCCAAAAATCTACGGTTTCACCGGCTACACGACAACACTGCTGCAACCAAAGTTTTTGAAATTCTTCACCCAGGCAGGAGTTTTCAAAAAGGTTTGGTTTCAGTGACCTGATACTGGATTTGCGTGCAGACGAACGGCTGAACTGCATAGAAACATCTGCGGTTTTAAAAAAATACTCATCTTCATGTGGACAGGGCCGTAGTTCTCATCACTTTCCTGTTTCCTTTGTTGTAGTTTTCTAGATCTGGGTAACCGTAGAAGATGACTACCCTGTTAAAAAAAACCAGCATATGCTGGTTAGGTATGTTTTGACGCTGGGATGCTGGTTTAAGCTGGTCCTTTTGCTGGTTTATGCTGGTCATGTGCTGGCAAAGGACCAGCATAAAACATACCTAACCAGCATATGCTGTTTTTTTCAACAGGGTTGTATTCAAGAATCAACTCTGAAATGTATTGAGGAGCGAGCTTGTTTAATGCTTTGTATATGAACAACAACATTTTGAATTCTATGCAATCGTGAATAGGTAAATATAGATAATAGATAAATATCATATACGTACTATCTATATATACTATTGGCTATCTACTCTGAAATATATGTAGAAAGTTACCATATGTCGATGTATCCACTTGTCTGCTGGTCTTTGAAGAGAGAGTTTATGACTTTCGCAGGCGCCAACCCTTTGCCCCATAATGATCTGGTTCATTTAAAATGTTTGTTTGAACAGCAGCTTGTCTTGGTATTAGTAAACTACAGATACGAGAAAAGACTTTACAAAAATGTCCGTGTTACCATGACGCACATTCTTTGGATACCTGCTGAGTTGTAAACTACGATTGAATGAAACAACACGCGTGAGGAGCATCTTCTGGGGATCAATGGGTCTCCTGAAAATATTGAATTGCGCTTAAAAAGCACAGATCAAGCTAAATGAAAAAAAAGCGTACACCACACCAGACTCCTGATGTCCTGCGGTAGAAAATACCGACAGTACACGTTGTTAAAACTAGTATACAATAGGCCTATGTTGCAATTAAACTTCCATTTTAAGGTGGCTCATGTCTCGGGTATATGATTGTGTGTATGTATATGATTTTACTGTTCTTATTTTTGCAAAGACTCAATTTCAATTCAAGTCCTAGTAAATATAAGGCCAAAACATGATATTACAAAGGAATCATGTTGACAAATTTGGTTGTTGCAGTGTTTTTAAAAATAGGGAATTCCAACTCCAAATCCTCCAGATCCTCACACCCGCGCACACACACACACTCCTGTACATCTATCAAGGTGAGGACCGAGTCATTTAACCTGCAAAGCGAGGACCACCATTTCTGCTACAATTACAGATAAATGTATACTATATTTAAACACTAGGTGTGTCCATGATTCAAGTTTTTACCTCAGCTTCTTAAAAAAAAAAAAAAAGGAAAAGAACCAGCATTTTACCACCAGAGTGAGGACATTTTCATGGGGGCGCTATTGAGTTCATTTCTGACTGAATTATTTTAACTACCTTTTTTAAGCTTGCATTTATTCTTTGCTATTTTTTGTTTTAGTGTTTACAGCTGGAAGTCATTATTCAACTGAACTAACTTCAGCTGAATAATGACTTAGAGCTTCTTTACTGCTGCTTTAAATTCTATTTACATCATTGGTCATTATTTTACTGTTATCACTGGAAACCTGCTTTGAAAAAAGCGCTAGAGAGAAAAAAAAGGTAACTTGACAATTAATGCAAGATTCAGATGGAGGTTCATAAACAGTCCACCCAAACATTTATGTTCAACTGTTCAATTTATTGATATAATTAGATGAACCAAATTTTAGCAATATACATAACTACCCAAAAGTTACAAACAAAACTGCAACAGATGCCATCTCCAGTGACCAGCACTACATTTATTTCATTTCTAAACAGATGGTAAGATGTTAAGCTTTTAAAACAATTTTTCGTGAAGCAGACTTCCTTTTTAGAGTAACAATTGTATTGTAAACAAAGTTCTTAACATCTTTCCAAGATCTTTCCTTCAGGGACTTTTCCTCTTCTAGGCATTTCATGCAGAGTCCAGTTTTCCAGGAACCCTGCCATTAACTTTCCTGGACGTTTGTTAACTGCCCTTCTCTCTTCTTCACTCCATGCTCTCTTCAGGATTATCCTGGTTGTCTCTACAAATGACAGAAGACAATGTAGATTGTGTAAACTTAAAAACAGAGACCAGACTGCTTTTGCTTGCCCACAGTCACAGAAAGTACCTAAATGTAGGGCTGCGTGATTTGGTCAAAAAATAATTTCATCCTCAAAGAAACATTAAATCATCCTGCCGTTTCATAGCTTAAAATAAAGATTAAAAAATCCATGTCATGACCCCATTAATGTTTACGATAATCGCTGAATAGTAAGGGGTCTAAAAAATATAAATATATATACACACTAGGAGTTGAACAACTTCTGATTTTTTAAAGTCGACTTTTATGTGATGAAACCATTGAGAGTGGACGCTTTTTTACATTTTTTTAAATCATTTAATTGTTTATTCTCATTATGCACAACAAACACAAATGGAGCTCAAAAATAGGTAGGAAAGTAGGCGAAAACACAGAGAACCGATAAGAGAGAGCAACTGATTTACCTTCATAACTGGACATTTAATTGTAACGAAACAGCTCATATGCGCTGAATCCTTCAGTCACATGCTCTACAGACATTTAATCTATAAATGTTTTTTTTTTTTAACAGACTTTTTAAAGTTTTTAAAGAATCAACCGCATTGTGAACTGTGATTTCAGTATTGTATACTGTACCGAATCCTGAGATCTGTATTGTTACACTCAAATAATTGTTCTAATAATCATTAGATTCATCAATTATCAAAATAATTGTTAGTTGCAGCCCTATTGCTGAGTGATGACCGCAGGTTTCCCATCCGTTTTTACGTTCTCCACCTAATCAAAACCCCGTAGCTTTGGCCTGCTTACTGGGGAGCTAAAGGACTCTCTAAATCATAAATGCTTATTCATCTTATGGCTTTTAATAGTTATATTTTTAATCTCTTTAAATTATTAGGTTTTACTAACATGTAAGCACTGGTTCTACTCGCTACTCTTTTGCTAAGATTGAAATGACCCTTTAGTTTCCCCCTCTTAGCCAGTTTTTCTGCTCTTTTCTTCATCATCTTCGGTGAGGGCCTCATGACCCAGCTCGGTCCCTTAATGTGATCTGCAACAGACAAGCATTAGTACCTGTTACTGTAAAATCTGACTACTAAAACCTGACAGAGTTCCCAACTGTAAGCAGCAGACTATCCTTGAACATTACAATACAGCTATAGGGGAGCTACATGGAACCATGCAACATTGTAAGGTCTTCTATTGTGCCTTCCAACCATAGTGTTTTACAAATACGCTACATGAAATAAAAACTAGAGAAAGATTAAATGATCATCTTCACTGTAACATATCCTTGATTAGTAAATGGCTGGTTCCATTAGGGTCCTATAACTAAAGGCAGGTGTTCTATAAATGATTATTTTGCCTTGATGAAAAACACTATTTAACTCACTATTTATATCCGAACCCCCATCCTCACTGCATTGGGCAGGTGTTTTATTGAGGGGAAAAAAGGTCAGAACATCCGTCTGAAAAACAAAAGGTAACACCTCATCTTCTGCAGTCAGTTAGGGTTAGGACTAGGGCTGCCCCCTAATAGTCGACTAACCGTTAGTCGACCAACATTTTTTTTAGTCGCAGAAAAAAATAAAAATCCACAGGTGAAGTCACGCAGTTCGTGACGGACAGATCGTTAATGGCTAATCTATGGTAATACAGTAGCCTACATCGGGCAGGATATTCAAACGCTCACCTATTATTCATCCACCACAAATATGGCTTATCATCTGAAATATGTAAGTATTAGCAACTTTACATAACCACTCAATCTAATATTAGATTAATGGCTAATCTATGGTAATACAGTAGCCTACATCGGGCAGGATATTCGTACGCTCACCTATTATTCATCCACCACAAATATGGCTTATCATCTGAAATATGTAAGTATTAGCAACTTTACATGACCACTCAATCTAATATTAGGCTAATCTAGAAATATGTGCACTATTGAAGTCTGTAGTGTAGAAGCGCAGTCACTTGCTCTTTAAATACTCCGTCATTTCTGGTCATACAGATAAGAGTAATACATCTTTCGAATCTGTAAAGACTCTACGTTTATTTATGTGCACTCACAATAACAACAAAACATTGCGCTTTTGTAAAATAATGAAATCAAACAGGATGCGCTTTCTGCCGCCTCGGTCTCCGTGAACTTGAGCTCGAAACTCCGTGTATGCTTAGGCATAGAAAAAAATATATCCATAGAGTGAAATGTCTACTTTCAAATGAACCAAATCAAATGGAAAACAAATATTCTCGGATTATGTAATCCGTATAAAACATGCATACAGGCGCATCACTACTGCGGAGATGACGAGTTACGTCACTTCATCTCTTAAACCGAAAACAAAAAAAGCAGTAGTTTATCAATAAATTATTAAAATGTTAATGCAGCCTCCTTAACTGTTTTTCCCTGACACATACATAATCATTAGCTTCTGCCAGTGCGCTATGGCGAGCTTTATGCGTGCGCTTGAGCGCTTATTAGGTTATGTAGGCAGTTAAAGGCTCATTACAATGATTTAAATTGTTTATTAATAAATGTGCGATTAGTCGACTAATGCTTAAAATAAACGACTACTAGTCGACCAGAAAAATCTTTAGTCGGGGGCAGCCCTAGTTAGGACAGACATACATATTTCTCAGATGATACAGGCCCCTTTTCAATGAGTAACCCTACAAACACACTATTATAGCAATAAATGTAGACTGCGGTTTCATTTAAAAGACAGAATTCTCGACTAAGGAGCAGTTAAAGGGTTAGTTCACACAAAAATGAAAATTCCGTCATTACTCATCCTCATGTCATTCCAAACCCGTCATTTGAAAGATAATGACAATATTGTGATCTCTAATTTTAGTCCTTGAAAATGAAAAAAGTAGTGCTTGAAAAGTCCTTCAAAGTCCTGGAATTTAATTTTGCAGTTTCTGTACGAACCCTGTTGTAAATAAAAATCTCTTTCTCTCTTACTGCTACTTGCAAATAAAATAATGTATTATTTTGTACTGTTCTCCGAGGTCCCCTTTTAATATTATCAAGATTTTAACATTAAAAAAAAAAACAATTTAGAAGTAATAGGCTATTTTCTGTCCTGTTTTTAACCCCCCTCATCAGAACGCTCTGTCTGAATAGGCGTGGAGGATTGTAGACTTTGAAGTAAACGCCCACTGCTATGATTGACTAACAGCTGTGTATGTTTGACAGCGTACATTCCTTATACATGGACGCTGTTGCGATTCAGGTAAAAAATGCATAAATACCCAGTACATAAACAATCTGTAATAACAGACAAAGCAATAGAGATCACGTAATAAAAACAGTAACTCACACTTGTGTTGTGACATTACTGTTGGATCCAATACCGGCACAGCATCGTCTTTTAGTTTCAATCTTTCTGAAAATCCTGCGTCGAATTGTGCCTTGTTTGTAAATGAATCTGCAGTAAGATGAAGTGAACAAACCCAGCAGGCACCGGATGTCTATGTCCAACGTCAACCTGACGTTACATGACGTCAGACAGACGTTGCATTTTAGTTGAATATGAAAATCGGGGTGACGTCAATATTTGACAGCTGACGTCGGTATTGGACATCAATTTAACATTGACATTAGACATTGAATTTACATTGAATTTTGGTCACCCGACGTCGCAACCGAAATTTAACCAAATATCAACGTCTTATGACGTTGTGTGTCTGCTGGGAAGCACCAAGCTCTTACTAATGCGGTCTGGATCTTCATTTAAAATAATGTTCATCCGCTCTTTCCCAACGTTGGGATCAGAAGGAAGGCAATGCAAAGACTCATTTTCCACAGCTTGGCACTGTACAGCGTCATCTTGTCTTCGGCGCCATCTTTATCATCTGGTTTCAACGTAGACCTGCTTTCGAAGCTCTCGTTATGTACACAACATGCGCGAATCAGTGAGCAGATCTAAACAGGCAGAGATGTAGAAGCAGGCATTGATCTTCTTCTGCGGAGGTAGAGTTTAGCCACACTATTACATCATAGAGTGAAACACTACGCAACCTGTCATTTTGGCAGACTGGCTTCAGTATGTTTTTAGACTAACGAGAAAGTTTTGAGCTCTGAAACGTACAGGATGTTTTTAATAGTACAATGACCTCTTATATGTCTTGTATGTGTGTGTGCAAAATATGTGCTAAAATTATTATTAATGTTTTAGTAGGGTCCCAACAACTAGAGCTGGATGAGGTCCTTGTCCAGATGGTTGTGAAGGACACTCAGCCATTTTCTGTGGTTGAGGGTGAAGGCTTCAGGGCTTTTGTTAGCCTGTTGGACCCTACCTTCATCTTCCCCAGTAAGAAAAGCTCTGAAGGCTAAGGTAGCCAAGAAGCACATAGAGGTGAAGGAGAAGGTGCGGAGGGTTTACTTTGTTTCTGTGCCTTGACCATGGTAGTACCTTTTGATTGGATTTGATTGGTTTGGTTTTGTCAACTCAAAACTAATCCTGTAACCCTGAGTTTGTTCAGCCACCACCATGGTACAGGCACCTGATGTGAGATTTGATCTTAACCACTGCTCACGTCCATATTGATAAATTCCAACTTTTCTGTAGTAATGATCGTATGCCCTATTTTCTGTTACACATTCATTTTGTAAACGAGGCCCAGTGTATTTGTCCATTTAGGCCAGAGGAGAACTGGTCCCCCAACTAAGCCTGGTTTCTCTCAAGGTTTTTTTTCCACTACTGTCCCGAGTTTGTGTTCCCTGCCATTGTCACCTTTGGGCTGCTCAGTTGGGGTTTAAAAAACAAGTAATATTCCAAAATCATCAATTAGGCTGCACTGGCTCTGTCAGATAAGAACAAAAGCTTGAATTGAATTGAGCTGGACAATAATGCTATTATTTACGGTGACGCATTGCTGCCACACATTATTTTTTCCACTCAATTATGTCGTAATAACGAGATGTTATGTCGTTAAAACATCTTTTCTCATAATAACGAGATGTTACGTCATTAAAACATCTCATTAAAACAACATCTTTTCTCGTAAAAACGAGATGTCATTAAAACAACAATTATCTCGTTAAAACGACATCTTTTCTCGTAATATCGAGATATGTCCTTAAAACGACATCTTTTTTTGTTAAAGCTACATTTTTTCTTGCAATAACGACGTGTCATAAAAACAATGTTTTCCAGTTATAATAGATATATGGTACATTATGTGAGCGAGCTAAGTGATTGTCCGCGCTGCTGTCGCCACAGTCCTGACATAAACGAGGATCTGCACGCTGCTGAAGTTATAGAAATACACTTTTACATTTATTTTAATGTGATGGTTGTAATTGTAGCGGCATTTTTATTAGGATTAATCTCCTTATTAATCTGTCTACAATATAGTGCTATCAAATAACGTCTCAGGTTACTTATGTAACCATGGTTCCCTGAGTAGGGAACGAGACACTGCGTCCTCTAGGGGTCACT
>NW_015542538.1:52651-58739 GCF_001515605.1 Sinocyclocheilus anshuiensis
TCTGCTCTCCATTCCAGCTTGCTGACGTTTGTCACTCCCAGTTTCTGCAGTCTCTGCTGGATCTGATGACGAAACACACTCGCTTATGAGTTTGATTCTCTGCCGGAGGTTTGGGGTCAGTGACATTTTTGAATGATTCTGAAAGAAGTCTCTTCTGCTCACCAAGGCTGCATTTATTTGATCATAAATTCAGTAAAAATAGTGAAATATTATTATAATGTAAAACAACTGTTCCCTTTCATGGGAACTTCGAACTGCGTCCTCTAGGGGTCGCTATGGGGAACGCCTCGTCGTGACCCGTGTCTGAAGCATACATTGAAAAAACACCAACTCGTTGGCCGGCGACAGCCATGACGTCACTACCGGTGCGACTATAGTATAAATAGGCACCGGGAGCACACATCATTCTCTTCTTCGTCTTCATTGACTGTTTTGTTTGAAGCGTGTATTTCTGTGGTAAGAGCGATCTCTTTTATCTCATTATGGCGAGCACTAGCAAAGCATTTAAGGATGTGTGCATCCATGTTGACGTTGTTTAACATCTGATGACACACACGATCTATGCGTTGTTTGTTTGGGCAAAGAGCACGCACGCGATGTCTCCGAGGGGGCAATCGGCGTGCACTGCGAGCGTTTTTTCCAAGGAAAAAAGCTCCGCTCTCATTTGTCTCTCTTTTCAAGGAAAGAGGGGCAGCCATCTGCTTCCCGCGATCCAGGACCCGCCGCTGCTGAGGCACGGAAGATCCGAGGCGTTCCCCATAGCGACCCCTAGAGGACGCAGTTCGAAGTTCCCATGAAAGGGAACTGCACTCAGACCCATTGGATATGACTCATTAGATCAAAACAGTTATTTTTGAATAATCGACTCTGGGCTTGCAATATTTGTTTATTTGAATGACTGAAGTTTGACAAATTGAAATTCGAACAAAAATAATTAAAGAGATTTTAGGCTAATAATAATATTTAGTTCTGTTTGAAAAACGGGCAAACGAAAATTAAGCTAGATTTTCTTAAATAGAATTAAGCTATCCCATCACAACAGAATAAGAGTTCATCTGATGTACCGCTTTACAAATTAGTCACAATAACGTTTATTTTTTCTTTTAGTTTTCTTATTTTCAAAAAATAAAATAAGTGGAAAAAAATAATATGTTGAGGCAGCAATGCGTCACCATAATTATTAGGTCAGTTTATGGTAATTGTAAAGTTCATCAGTTATGAAACTCAATTATGAAAGCAGAAAATAATGACACTAATAATGAATTTTAATTTTGACATTTGTGAAATTCACAAAAGTGTCTTGGGACTAACCAAAAATTTGAGAACTGAACTAAAACAAAGCAGATGGTCTCAGACACAGCAGTTCATATGTACAAGACAAAAATAAATAAAAAAGCCAAAGAAGTCAAATTCGTAAAGAGTTGGAGAATGCATTCGGTCAAGAATGTGGACAATCAGATTTGGGCCATATTGAGCTGCGGTGAGAACGTAGCTTTAGTTTCACAGATAACCTATTTTCTGGTGCCATTTTAAACTGCAGAGCCATTTAAACCGCTTTCCACACAAAGAACACAAATATGGTCTAACATCTGCATGACTTTTCTCTTTACTCTCCAGTGTGAAGCCTCATGTGAATCTGAAGGCTATTTTTATGACAAACTCTTTCCACAGTGAGTGCAGGTGAAGGGTTTTCTCTCCAGTGTGGATTCTCATGTGGACCTTAAGGTTTCCTTTAAATCTGAAACTCTTTCCACAGTCATGGCACGTGAAAGATGTCTCTCTCCAGTGTGAGTTTCCAAGGGTTTAATCAAGGGTTGCTTTATGTTTGAAACTCATTCCACACAGATCATATGCCAATGGCTTCTCTGGAGTGTGAAGTCTCATGAGTTTTGAGGTTTACTTTACAACTGAAACTCTCTCCACACGATGGCATATAAAACCGTTCTCTCCTGGGTGTTCTCTCTTCGTGTGGAAATCAAGGGACTCTTTCTTTCTGAAACTCTTTCCACACTGATCACATGTGAATGGCTTCACTCCAGTGTGACAAAACATGTGGGAATTAAATCTGTGTTTATATATAAAACTCTTTCCACACTGTTGGCAGGTGAAGGGTTTCTCTCCAGTGTGAATTTTCATGTGGCTTTTAAGGGTTTGTTTTCGATCGAAGCTCTTTCCACACTGCTGGCAAATGAAAGGTTTCTCTCCAGTGTGACGTGTCATGTGGCATTTAAGGTTTTGTTTACGTGAGAAGCTCTTTCCACACTGTTGGCATATGAAAGGTTTCTCTCCAGTGTGATGGTTCATGTGGTATTTAAGGTTTTCATTACTTGAGAATCTCTTTCCACACTGTTGGCATATGAAAGGTTTCTCTCCAGTGTGATGCTTCATGTGGGAACCAAGGCCTTGTTTATGTCTAAAACACTTTCCACACTGTTGGCACGTAAAAGGCTTCTCTCCAGTATGAATTCTCATGTGGTTTTTAAGGTTATATTTTTGATTGAACCTCCTTCCACATTGATGGCAGGTGAAGTAACTGTTAGATTCGGTCTGCTGAACTTTTTTTCGTGATGAAGTTGTTTCAGTCTGTATGGATTTTTCCACAATCATGAAGTCAGTTTTCTCGTATTGATCTTTCTCTTCTATCTTTGTAAGTTCTTTCCTCTCGTCTTTCAGCGCCATCAGGTCTAAAGTGAAAAAAGACAAATACATGTTAATGGCACTTTAATAGCTTAAAACATCAGACATCAAAACCAAGATAAAAGTATTAAATCCTCAAAATCAACATTATGCGCAAAACTGTTTTATTATAGAATACTGGCTTTTACTCCTGGTCCTAGGGACCCACCGCTCTTCTTATTTTGTAAGGGTGCTTTCACACCTGTAGATCGATTGCTTTGTTCTGAAACAGGGATTAAAATTATTACAATGTTGCTTTTTATTCTTGGTGCGGCTCGCTATCACACGGCAAGGTTTCTAAACGGACCAAATTTGTTAATACAAGTCACGCGCGAGTAAACTGTTCTCTCATTGGTCAAAGTTCCACGGGTTATCTTCCGGGATTCCACTGAGCTGTCACGACTGTCATCCGTCAGGATGGAACGACAACAGCTTTTTTTTTTTTTTTTGTAGCTCAAAACAAAACAACGGTCACTAATTAGAAGTACAAAATGCGGATTTGTAAAGAAGAATGTCGGAGGATTTCGATATAAGCCAAGAGGAGACTGGTTCTCCTTTGACTGGAAACTTTGCTTCCTTTGCTCCTGTAAACAAATGTTGGTTTTCACGAGACTCACCGGCGCATGCGCAGCGCTGACCTCATACGTCATCCGCCCGGAACTGCTTCCGTGTACAACAGTGAGTGCAAGCTAGATTAAAGTGATTATTACGTTTTGAATATGGATATTTTTCTTACAAAAACGCATCGATTCGCTACAGAAGGCCTTTGTTCACCCCCCGAAGCCGTGTGAGACACTTTTTTTTATGGATGGGCACTTTTTATTTAACTGCTTTTGGACTGATGCATGCAACACCTGCTGAGTGCCATGAAACAGCTTGAAAGATCAAAGACAATTTTTAATATAACTCCGACTGGATTCATCTGAAAGAAGAAAGTCATTTCACTTGAGGGTGAGTAATTTATGGGCTAATTTTCATTTTTGGGCGAACTAACCCTTTAAGACCCTTTAAGACCCACATCAACATGCATACAAGTCAAATAGATCCACAGAGGATGCAAAAAACACTGCTCTTTACATTGCACTGAAATACCTGCAGCAGAAGGGCACATACACAAGTATGCTTTCTGTTAACTATAGCTCTGCTTTTAACACCATCTTCCCCAGCAGGCTGGTCACAAAGATGCTGGACCAGGGCCTTAGTAACCAACTGTGTCTGTGAATAGAGGGCTTCCTCAGACTGAGAGACTAGGCACATACGTGTCCTCAATCCTGACCCTTAGCACTGAAGCACACAAGGATGTGTGCTGAGCCCCCTCTTCTACTCCCTCTACACACGATTGCACACCAGTTTTCCTCACTAACACAATAATCAAATTCGCTCATGACACAACAGTGGTGGGGCTTATCTCTAATGACAGTGAGGCTGCCTATAGAGATAAGATGTGTAGACTTGCTGAGTGGTGTGCAGACAACAACCTGTCTCTCAACATCAAGAAGACAAAAGAGATAATTATAGACTTCAGGCAACAATGAGAGGACCTAATTTAAGCGATTCATTTCAGAAAAAAATGTGTGATTAATTAGTTAATTTTTTTAACATTTACATTTAGTCATTTAGCAGACGCTTTTATCCTAATAAATTAAAAGAAAACGGATAGAATACAAAAAGATTAAAAAGCTAGTGTTAGTTTTTTTTTTTTTTATAAAGAAAATAAGCAGTAAATGAATAGAGTGCAAGTCTAAAAGGGACAAGTGTTTTTTTTTTAAGAATAGAATTAGAATAAAGAGTGCTATGGTTAGAGGGTCAAATAAAGATGGAAGAGATGCGTTTTTAGCCGATTCTTGAAGATGGTTAAGGACTCAGCTGCTCGGACGGAGTTGGGCAGGTCATTCCACCAGGAGGGAACTGTAGCGGGGTGAATGAGAACACGGACACAGTAGATGGAGTTTAACAGCAAAACCCCTGGAGGATGATTTATTTAAGCAGAGAAATTATAATACAGTGTTTTGTGAAGGTGCTCTGGTTCCCAATGGTGATAGTGTCTGTGGTCATCTGTGAAGCGCAGCGAGTGGCCAGGGGCTCAGTCTGTCTCTGTAAAAGTGGAGAGAAAACACCCATTAGTCTCTCATCCAGGGAGTATGCAACTCAACTGGCATGGTTTTCCTCCTGGCTTTTAAAGCTGTCCTGAATGAGCTCCAGGTGCGCTGGCCATCACGCTCAGGTGTTCGCCGTTGGTGATTAGTGAAGGAGCGGCGTTTTCAGGGCGATGAGTGATGCCATGTAGACAGAGAAGAGAAGTGGTCCAAGAACTGAGCCCTGAGGCACCCCAGTAGTTAAATGTTGCGACTTGAACACCTCACCTCTCCAAGATACTTTGAAGGACCTATCTGACAGATAAGACTCAAACCACTAGAGTGCGGTTCCTGAGATGCCCTTTGCCAATAGAGTTGACAGGAGGATCTGGTGGTTAACCGTGTCAAAAGCAGTAGAGAGATCCAGCAAGATAAGTATAGAAGATTTGGAATCCGCTCTTGCCAGTCTTAGGACTTCAACAACTGAGAGCAAGGCAGTCTCGGTTGAATGTCCACTCCTGAAACCAGACTGGTTGCTGTCGAGGAGGTTGTTCTGTGTGGGAAAGGCAGAGACGTGGTTGAACACAATGCATTCAAGTGTTTTTGCAATGAGAGGCTTTTACATATATCTATATTCTTTTATTTATTTATATTTTTTGTATTTATAGGCTACTATTTTAAAAGGAGATGCGAGGAAAAAAAAGTAGCATGGAAACTTTTCTGAAGAATATCAGTTCCCTTTAGCGATACATATAGACTCCAAATGAATGTTTATATTTTTCTTCCAGTATACAGTTGTGGCCAAACGTTTTGAGAATGACACAAATAATAATTTTAATAAAGTCTGCTGCCTCAGTTTTTATGATGGCAATTTGCATATACTCCAGAAAGTTATGAAGAGTGATCAGATGAATTGCAATTAATTGCAAAGTTCCAGTGAAGAGAAGGATGTGAACGAATGTATGTTTGCTGGTAAGATGGGCTTGAGAGATTGTGGTGTGGAAAATTGTGTACTGATGTTTTTTATTTTATGAATGAAAAACGTGGTAAAGTCGTCAGCTATTAGAGTTGATGCAGAAGTGGGAGGAGGAGGACAAGGGCGTGGTATGGGCTGGCCTGGAAGACAAGGGGCAGACGGTGTCTAAACAAGATGTAAGAGTGGGGCAGAAAGCATCAGTAGCACTGTTAGCATCAAAAGATGCTAACAGTTTAGGGGAAGGAAGTGAAGATGAAACCATAGCAGATATCCGGGAGGGTGAGAGTAGGTGGAGGGGTATGTGTTGTGTCAGGAACCATGTTGAGGTTAAGAGTGAGGAGGAAGTGATCCGAGGTGTGCA
>NW_015542538.1:58770-67474 GCF_001515605.1 Sinocyclocheilus anshuiensis
TGCCAACGAAAATATAAAGACAAAGCAGAACTGTTCGTCTCCGAGCAACACACAGTGGCATTTCATTTCTTAATGCACGTTTTGAATGAACTGGGTGAACCATTTGGCGCGTTGAACCATTGGCGCGTTGGATTTGAAGTGGCGCTGCACAGATCGATCGGTGTATGACATCAAAGGACCGCAAGAGCGGTTCAAAAGCATAAGGAGCTGTCTGCTCTCTATAACTCTTGCAGTACTTTGGTGTCATACACCGATCGATGTGATGGTGATGATCCACTTCAAGTCGAACAAGCCGAATGATTCAATGGACCATTCATAAAGAACCATTTACTTCACTCCTGAATGAATCAACCATATGAATGAATAAATGACTCGATGACTTAATCATTAAGACATTTACCACCACCTACTGGCAGTTTTAGTTTATTATTTAGAGTATCATTTCATTTAAAAAGAGTCATATTTCCATAGTATTAATAATAATAAAAATTATTAAAGGTATAGTTCACCCACCCAAAAATGAAAATGTTGTCATCATTTACTCACCCTCATGGTCCAAAAGAGTATATGTAATACATTTTATCAAACAAAATATTTCTTGCTGAAGCTACTTTTTGTAATGTCTGCTTGATGCTTTACACAATGGGCCTCATTCATGAAACACGAGCAGAATTTTTTTGTGTGTAAATCGTTCGTAAAGCTGTTCTGACGTAAACTTTCGAATTCATGAAAATGTTCGTATTTTCAAAATGTTAGTTGGTACGAAAGAAATGTACACCTGCTCCTTACCACCTGTGTAAATGGTGCATAAAACGTTCTGTGTTCTTTTTGGCAAACTGATGACACTGAATTTTCATGCACTGCCATTATAATTACAAGTTAATTCGCCCTTGTCCTCTTTTAGATTTTTTTTTTTTTTTGAGTTGATAACTAAAACGCAGTGCTCGTCACTGTCACTCTTTACCCAGCCGTAAATAGAGGACGGGTGGGACAAATAGCGACCAACCATCCTGCTTGTACAACGACTGCCTACAACAACGGTGAAGTCAATATTACTGGTTACTGCTTTTTTATATTTAGTAAAATTAGATACTAGTAATACGTTGTCGCCATGGATATTCCAAATCATAGCAACTAAAGCGTCTCAGCTGGAAAAATGCTGTGCCACCAAAGTGTTCAAGCGCCACCAGCTGGTAGTTTTAAGAAGAGCACATTACATTTTTTCAGCTGGCTAAAAACTCTTTGGTGGACACACGTTATTGAATTTTTATTGTTAGGCATATGGCCTATTAGTCTTTTTTGCATTTATGCAATATACGGGAGCCAAACCTGAGAAAGTAGACCAGAATATTCCACTGTGTTCCTGGACACGCAATTTACGTAGCTGTAATTCATAGGCGGGGGTTATGCTAATTGTGAATTAGGGTTGTGACAGTGAGGAAATTTTCCCACCGGTTAATCGACGTGTGATAACACCGGTAATACCGGTATCACTGCGGGGGCGTTCCCTCTTTTCCTCGCTTTCCTTTGCTTTTAAATAGCTTGTAAAAGCGGCGTGCACATTTTACTTTCACTTTCAAATAGCGGCAATTCGGAGTAAAGCAACTGTTTGTTTTAAGTTCATTTGAATTTTCCCTCTTTTCCTCCGCTTTTAAATAGTTTAATACAAATGATGCCTTAGGACTTGCGTTTACTGACCTAATAAACTCTTTTGGAGTCAAGCAAAACGTCACCGGGCCCACTCATTCCTCCGTATCTTCATGTTGGACTCTGAACGCTTCCTCAATCCTTATGTCTTCACTCTCCTCTTTAATAAACTCCATCTTTGTTTGTTCCTCAGTATCTTCATGTTTGACTCTGAATGCTTCAATCTTCATGTTTTCACTCTCTTCTTTAATAAACTCCATCTTTATAACAGTGTGTTACGTGGATCTCAGATGATTCAGCAGGAGTCCTGTTTAAGATCAGAATAATTAAGAAAACCAAAAAGTAAATCCAAACTAAATCTCTGGGTCTCAATCAGCTCAGTAGTCGGTGCACTGGTAAGTTAATGTAATGCTAGTTAATGGCCTTATAAGACACAAAAGAACAAAACAAAACAAAAAAAAAACACTAAAAACTAGCACAAAAAATGTATAAAAGAAAACATATTATACAGACATTTCAAATTTAGGCATGCATGTTTACATTATTATTATTATCTGTTTAGTTTATATTTGTTGTATTTAATCAATTTTTTTTGACCTCGCTTGTAAAAACTATAAAATTGCCTGAACAGCATTGATTTAAACACTTTAAATAACATAAAAAACACAAACCTTTCTTCAGTCGAAGAAAGAAGACAGAGCGGCGCAGTCTTATGAGGTCACACCACTAAACCAAAATAAAAGTCCTGTCATTACCCTGGTTTCTAAAATCACAAAAGTGCACAGAAAATGTAAATGCCATAGGAGTTCAGAGTTGGTTTCTTGGTGAAATACATATTTAAATACATGTTGTCTAATAATGCGTTGGAAATATTAAGGAAATACAAATGAAAGGGATTCTGTCTAAAAGGCAGAATTTTATGTCTGGGTTTAGAAACAATTTATACAAGTATTAAAAACTAAACCATGACAAATGTGATTTACAAGTAAAATATATAATCTCAGTGTGATTTAAAGGTAGATGGCAATAAACCAGGATGATCACACTCTTCATAAGTCATTCATAATCTTTCTCTTTACTCTAGTATTTATCGCACAGTTTTGATTTAACCTCAGCTCCTCTGTCAGCAACTGGCCTGATTCTGCCTGCCAGAAAAGCAGTAGACATCTCCTTCAAAACCTCTACTTTCTCCCATTCAGAGGAATCAGCAGATTGTTTTTTTCCTCTCCATCATTAGTCTGGAAAGTAGATGGTTGAGACACTGTGAACAGTGACAACAGTAGCTCAATTAAATACATTTTTGAAAGAGTAAATATAGTTTCAGCTTTAATTCATTTTCCCTTTCTCTCACAGGAGAGAACTTCGGCAGAACGTGCAGATTGCCAAACTTGTGTCATAAAGCTTGCCAACAAACTCCTCCAGCACAATAGTAAATTCCGCTTTGTCTGAAGAGTCGTGTCCACGAAATAATCTGTTTGTTAGTTTTAGATGTTTTGAAGGTCTCTGAACAAAGTCTGCATACGTTTCCTACCAATTTACTCTGTGTTTTGCTAAGAGGTGTTAATGGAGCGCCATTGTTGTTATAAACTTTTGCAACGTTTGCGAACAAATGACTTACTTACTGCTTGTTCTCCCTCTTCTTCTTTGACTTTCAATGCTGGTTATTTCAATGACTGACTTATTGCACGCCGGTCTGTTGTTGTGGGGACATTTCCACGCCCCGAAACGTGACGCTGAATGAAACGAACTGTGATTGAAAGCACCACTTTTAGGAGCTTAGATGGAATAGGGTCTAAGATACATGTTGTTGGTTTAGATCAGGGCTGTCCAAACTCGGTCCTGGAGGGTTCTTCCTCTTCTATAGTACAGAATGAGTGGAATTGTTCTTTAGGGGATCTATAGCGCACTATCTGATGCGATACTGTAGCTGACAGCCGCATGGTTATAATTTTATCTCTAACAGTATCGATCTTGAAAGTAAAGCAGTTCATAAAGTCACTACTGCTGTGCTGTTGGGAAATGTCTGCTGTCAGTTGATGCTTTATTTTTGTTAATTTAGCCACTGTATTTAATAAATACCTGGGGTTGAGTTTGTTTCTTCTAAAAGAGACGAAAAGTAAGCGAATCTAGCAGTTTTTAAGGCTTTTCTGTAGAAGAAAGTACTTTCCCACCATGCAGTACAAAATACCTCTAGTTTTGTTTTCTTCCAGCTGTGCTCCATTTTCTGGGCTGCTCTTTTTAGGACAGGAGTGTGCCACAGTGTCAGACTGTTTTCTTTAAAGTCCCCATGAAATCAAAATTAAAGTTCTTTGGGTGTTAGTATCAATATGTTAGTCTTAAGGTTGTCTATAAGGCAGTGTGCTCCAAAACAGTGACAAAATTTGCATTTAGAAGATATAAGCATTCAAAGCTTGCAGTTCGTCACTTCCGCCAAAATGGCTCAACGATTTTTTTGACGTCACCTCGTACTTCATCTTCTCATCAAATCTTCTGACCAATCAAATGCTCTCTAGAAGCCGAAGCGCCCGCCCCCTGCACTATAAATAGACGCTGAAGCGCCGGCTGAGATTGTTCACAGTGTAGTATTTTCTGTACAGTGAATAGCTCGTAGTGCACAATGTAGGTGATAGAGAACGATTCAGACAGAGTAATTATGCTTTCGATTGGGGCAAATGAGGTCTGGTTTCACGCGAACCGCAGCAGCGCGCACAGTCTGATCTGGACTTTGGCTCCAGTCCAGAGACGCGATCGCACGGAGCGATTCATATGCGCGAGTCGGCATATATTAAAAACTTTTACAACTACACAGCCTCAGTATGATTATGACCACTAGTCAAATGCGGCTTTACCGAGCTCAACGTCTCTGACCCGAGCTGATATAAACAAAATGCTATTGGCTAATTTAAAAAGGGGGCAGGGCTGCTCGATATGTCCCGCCCTCTCTTCCTGCTTCAGTTGAAATTACGTCACCACATAGAATAATGCTGCGTGTTTCAAGGCACTTCAGGGGACCTTTAAAGGGATAGTTCACCCAAAAATGAAAATTAGCCCATGATTTACTCACTCTCAAGCCATCCTAGGTGTGTATGATGATCTTAACCCCTAGAAGATGTAGTTCATGGGTGATTGATATTAGTCCTTTTTTTAAATAGAGGGTTTAAATGCCAGCTTGATGGTTTTTGAGACATGTCCTAAAGAATGTGAACAGTTTGAGTTGCTTAGTGGGTATAGGATCTAGTTGTATGTTGGTTTTGATGCTATAAATGTCTGAATGTTTTGACATCTGTTGCTTTGTGCCATTCAATTGGGGTTAATTTTTTATTTGTGTTTTTTCGCCTTAGACCTGATGGTGCTGAAAGAGGAGAGTCAAGAACTGAATGAAGTGGAAGAGGAAGATCAATATAAGAATCGACATAATTTCATAACTGGAGAAAAATCTTTCAGTTGCTCACAGACTGAAAAGACTTCCTCAAGAAAAAAGGCTCAAAAGACAGGAAGTAGTAGTTATTTCACCTGCCAACAGTGCGGAAAGTGTTTCAGTCAAAAAGAAGGTATTAAAAGACGCATGAGATTTCACACAGAGACATATATTGTCTCCGGATCACCGTCTCTTTTGTCCACTTTCAACCACTTCTGTCCCTATTATTTGAAGGGTGGTAGGGTCAGTGGGTGGGTAAATGCATGGGTTTTCAAATGGATAAAATGCATTCACACAATTTACATATCAACGCAAAATGAGACAATGGAAAAAGATAAGGTGAGCAGCAGCTTTCATTTCTGCTCTGATAGCTGCAAAACCACACCAAATGCTGTGGATGCATGTTAGAAGTGAGGATTGGCGGAGAACATTGTACTTTGTACATTTTTCATCATCAAACCAAACGTACAACTTCAGCTGGCAAAGTTTATATCCTATCTGGAAAGATGCTTCCATTTGACCACATGAGTGTTTGCACTACGAAAGCAATCCGGTCAAATGCATTTTTGACAACCAACGCAAAAAGTGGACAAGCTCAAAACATTTGTACCTGATTTTAGATTTATCTACTTACGATTGGAACAATGAAAACACATCTTAATGCCATGTGTAAACTTGATTAATATGTAAATATGTGCTGCATGTTTTCCTTTCATTAACAAAATAAATGTAGTGACAAAACTGACCATAGCGATCATAGCATCTGATCATAGTGATGTGGATATTGTGACAGTGTTAACTATGTTACCTTGATTTTTTTCATGAGCTATTTTGTCTTATTCCCAGGTATTGATAGTTTTCACGTGACGTCACACTCTAATAGGAACACCCACCTGGAGGGCAAAACTAAACTTTGCTCCACTGACCGCCAGTTATTTTTATGCAGTTTGCATTAAGTAGTAATGTAGTAAAACGCAGATATTAAAAGATTATGATTACGATATTTTGATTATGTACAGTGGTGTGAAAAAGTGTTGGCCCCCTTCCTGATTTCTTATTTTTTTGCATGTTTGTCACACTGAAACATTCAAGTGTGACAAACATGCAAAAAAATAAGAAATCAGGAAGGGGGCCAACACTTTTTTCACACCACTGTATATTTTGTACAGGCAAGCAGATGAAGCCAGAATATGAACGCAATGTGCAAGGTTTCACGTTAAATGATTTCCCATAGAAAACCATTAGAAGGAAAACACTGAACCATTAAGTGGATTGCGTTAATATTCCGGCCTCATCTGCTTGCCTATGTAAACTGTGCATCATTAATATAGAGAATATTACTGTAAGGCACTTTAAGTGTTTTTACAACGTTTTGTCGCACTGTTTAATGATTGAAATATTGCCGCGAGTGCTTAATATGGATCGCAAATGGCCAAATCTTGCATTTTTTGTTCACCTACCTTTGTTTTATTCTTTTGAGAGGTGATCTAAATATTTGCGGCTGTGAAACCGATGGAAAATTGACAGGCTTGTCCTGAAAAAATAGAAAAGGCTAATTTATTAAGAAAAAACACTTGAAAGAGCACATGGTATGGCATGGAGAGAAGGATTGTTAATAAAAGCTGCTAGAATGAAAGTAACAGGTAAAATGTATAATTGGTTGTTACAATTTTTATTTTAAAGGATAAAATAAAAATAAATATTTTTATTTATTATCATAAATATTGTTAAATATATGGCGCCGTATAGAACAAGGTTTGAACTTTTTGCAAGTCTTTTCTTACATGCAGGCGGCCTTTAAAAAGGTGGAACAGTAGACTATAGACTGGAGATTTAAAATGTCAATTAATTTGTTGAATATTATACACCCATAAAAGGAAAATGCCAGAACATCATGAATTAACATTATATGATAAAGTCTTAGAATGAGTGGAAACATTTAAATATCTGGTTTGATAGTAAATATACATAAATGATAAATATAGAAAATCCTTGAATGTGACGAGGGCAATAGCAAAGAGCAGAGAAGTGAAGGAACAGGACTGCTGATATTTCACGCTATGATTGGATCTGTGTTGTACTATGGCTGTATAATATATGGTGCTGCATGAATAACATTATTAAATTGATCTGGTAAAATATAGTGTAGAGCTGCAAGGATATGCGTAGGAGCAGCCAAATCAACACCAGTTAATGCCCTACTGGTTGAGGCAAATCAAATGCCACTGAATTTGCATGGAGTAAAATTATCCCTGGTACAGTCATGGTAAGAAAAAAAAAAAAAAGGTACCCTTGGTAAATATGAACAAAGAAACCTGTGGGGAAAAAAAATCTGCATTGTTAATCCTTTTGATCTTCTATTTTTTTTTTAATTACAAAATTTAACCTTTCATTGAAGTTGTAGCGAATCAGCTCATGGGGAAATATGAATAATTAATCATAACTAGTTATAATTAATTATAAATATTTAGATCCGCTGTAAGTATTTACTTGACCTCTCAGGGTCAACTGTCTGTGGAATCTTTTCTTGGAGCGTCCTAGGCTTTTTCGCGCTAATGGCCTGCACCCCAGCAGAGTCGGAGCGGAACTCCTGTCGGACAACATCTCCAGGACGCTATGCACCATATGACTAGTAAGTCAAATCTCAAATAACTGCCATGATGACTTTTGTTCTACCCGCTTAAATGATAGAAGTAATTGCGCTGTCCAATCTATAAAGACTGTGTCTGTTCCCCGAATAGTGAGGTCAAAATATAAATTTAATGCGAGATCTAGAAAAAATCTGATTGTGATTAAACCAGAAAAATATAAAATAAATGAACAAAAATAATTTTTTAAGTTTGGGCTCCTAAACATTAGATCACTCTCACCCAAAGCAGTTATTGTAAATGAAATGATCACAGATCGACTTCAAAGAACTATCGGCGATGAAAGCCGACAGTGTTGTCGCCTCGCGTCGGCAGCGTTGGACCAAAAAGCTGCGCTCATACACACCGCACAGACTACAGCCGACGGCAAACTAACACGTGCATTCTGCGCATGCGTGAGAGGAATTAACTGTCTATATCAGCAGCTATCAATAGTATATATTCGTCATTCAAAAAGAGAAACCGAAACAAAGATATACGAGATAGACGCAGATATACGAAATGTAAACAAAGCAGTGCTTGCTTACCATTTTGAATATCATTATGAAAACATTCGCGTATTAGAATGATTGGGAAAAATCACGTAACATTTAAACATCCTTCTGTCTGAAGCACTGGCTCGTTCGCTAAACTGAACATCCAATCAGAGTTATCACTCTCGCCGACGATCCTGACGGAATCGGGCAAACTGCCGCCGACGTGAGCCCGACGGGAGCCGATGAGTGGAACACACCAAACAAACTAGCTCGACCGTCGCTCGCCGTTGGCCGACCGTCGGCTTGGTGTGTCCCGGCCTTTATAAGCATGAGCTTTATATTCAGACTGGTCGTGGCGGCGGTGTTGCAACAATATATAGTGATATTCTCAATGTTACTCAGAAAACAGGATACAGGTTTGACCATTTCCTTGCATCTGTAATGGGGCCGACGAGACGTGAGGCGTGAGAATCCATGTGCAAGCTTTATTTATAAACACGGTCAGAACACAGGCA
>NW_015542539.1:0-4188 GCF_001515605.1 Sinocyclocheilus anshuiensis
TCTTGTATCTAACTGCACTCTCAGAAATTACTTTAAACAAACAGCTTCATACTGTGTTTCTACAGTGCATATGTAGTATGAAGGTTCCCAGCATGCAATGCAGCATTAATAGATCGTGCTGTAGATTTTTTTTTTATTCTTGTTGGTTTTATTTGTGCTAATGAACTTGTTTTTGGTTCACTGTAATTATAAGGTGCTGCATTGAGAGACTGTATTAGAAATTATACTGTATTAAAATAAACTTGTTTCTGGTCATTAATTTGGATTTTGTTGTAGTTCACTGTAAAGTCTGTGTTATATTGTCAATAGTGATAGTAGCAGTCTAGCAGATGGGAATCTGTAAAGATTAACCAGCAGCCTTTTTATTACACGTATATCCTGGTTTTTGATATATTAAATAAGTTATTGGTTAATCTTCTTGTTTAAATAATGCTAAAATAATATCTTCGTTTATGTGAAGAATTGTTTGACTATCCTAAAGTCAGGTGAATAACTTCATATTCTAGTTTATAATTTTAACAAATGTTTTAATTTGTCACACTTCTGACGTGATTAGATCATAAATTTGAATATGAATATGCAAGGTCAAAGAGCACAAACAAATGGCATCATCAATCACCATTATGGTGGCTTCAAAACAATTACAGTAAACAAGTAAATTTCTCACAGTGGCACAGTTAAAGACAACTTTATAATGTGAATTCACAGTAAAACAAGAGCAGTAAATTACTGTGATGTTAGCATCATTCTGCGGTTCATTCAGTCATTTGTAAGAAAATTACCCAGCATGCTTTGATTTCAGTGTACATTTCTGACTACAGTAATATACTGTAAAATAATACTCTTTAATCCTGTATATTCCTGGCATTTTTTTTTTACAGTGAAGATAGATTATTTTTTTATTACTTTTGTATATTGTTAACACATAGTAGACATGGAAATCATGACATAACTTAGACTTTTTTTTTTTTACTTAAGTGGGTTTAACTTATTTTTCTTTATACAGTACATTATAATATAAGCCTGAAGATGATAAGAAAATTCATTAAATTTAATTCTAAGCATAGTATATGACAATGTGTTATAGTTTAAGTCCTAATGCAGCCTCAAGAGAGAGCTCATGAGAGAAGATGTCACAGTTTACCAGCAGAGCGCTAGAGTCTCAAGGAGAGAGTTTGACATAAAACATACTGTAATAAATCAATTAAATTAAATGTGTACAATACGAATGATTTTAAAATAGATCTAACTATGAGCCCTCTGGGATTTCACAAATCTTGGTAAATCTTTGCTTTTAATATTTATTTCCAAGCTTTCTTCCAATGTATATTATTCAGTAAGAAACTCATTATTCCGTTTTTCTTTTGGGGTAACTTTTTATGATGGAAATAAAAAATACTGTATAATATATTTATTGGGACATATTGGGTCAAATATATATTTACCCCTGAAAAGCATGTTGTTTTTTTCTGTGTTAAATAGCTTTGGTGTCTACACATTAAAGTAAGCCCAGAGGATTACACTTACAAAATAAATATTCATAAATACTAAGAAATACTTCAGTTGTTTCAAGCTTCAGGCTAAATTAACAGCTGCAACTATTTATCCCATGGTCATGCCATTTCCCTAGAAAAATACATTTGTTGTTTATGATAATCAGTTTATTGCCAAAGCATGGCATTTCAGGATACAAGCAACAGTATCCAGCAATATCCAATATATTTTGCTTATTTGAAGGGACATGTCTTCCCTTCATATTCTTCACCTGTTCACCTGTCATGTAATAAACAAACACAAACATGTTTGGTGCACAGCAAAATCCCTGGTGTCAAATGAACACTGCTGGGTGTCTATATGTGTCCACACTACAGAGTGTTAGCAGTGTTAAAGTTAATGAGGTAATCAAGAGATTCATTGAGTGATGATTGACCATTATTGAAGACACCTGATGTTAACAAGCAGAATC
The DNA here is from genome assembly GCF_001515605.1 of Sinocyclocheilus anshuiensis. Lineage (NCBI taxonomy): Eukaryota > Metazoa > Chordata > Actinopteri > Cypriniformes > Cyprinidae > Sinocyclocheilus > Sinocyclocheilus anshuiensis. The sequence goes on from NW_015542539.1 coordinate 1,967, forward strand.
ACCAAAGAAGAAAATAAAAAAAAATTAAGTCACCATTATAGTGGTCAGTGTTTACTTTAGTTGAGCTCGTGACCCTTGACATTTTAATATTACATTTAGTTTTGCTGCTATAACTGAATTATAACAGCCAGACAAGCAAAGAGAAAATGTCATTAGATGGTGATGTTTGTGTTTTTTTACAATCATCATGTAATGATCTGAATATTTAAGTTAGGTTTTTTTTCCTCTTTTTTTTTTTATTATTATGCAAGTAAGGAATGTGACAATATTTGTAAGTGCCAAATACAGAATCATTTGGACAAACATATATACAGATAGCTAACATTTCAAGATCATTCTGTTAACTCCTGTATATGTATTCTTATGGTTATGAGCGTGTGTGTACGCGCGCGTGCGTGTCATTGTAAGTGTGTGGGAGGAAGCATACAAATCATTGAGTATCTAAAAGATTTATAACAGATATAACAAGTATAACTACAAAAAAAAAAATAAAAATGAAGGAAGAAAATAAAAAATTATAATAAAATATGACAAGACCAGTGGAGACAACAAGTATTGTAAGCAATAATGATGACAAAGATAACTATAACAACAATAATAATAATAATAATAAGGATTTCATTAAGATTAGGAAAGGGTGGAGGACAGTGAAGGATGCAAGTAATAGTAATGATATTATTAATAATAGTAATAAATTATAAATTAATAAATATTTAATAAATTATTAGGGTTGTCCCTGATCCCTCCATCGCAACAACATATCATAGCTTAATCCCAAGCCCATGTCACGCCACAGCGGGAGTGCCTTGGAAAGATGCTGCGGGGCAACAGGGCCCAAAGCTCTCCCCCCATCCCCCAAAACACCAGCCATCCCTGGCCACTACCTGCATGCCATGCTTGTCTCAGATGTCTGTTATTTATTTATTTACATATGTTTTTTAATGTATAGATGTGTATATGTCTCAGCTAATTTGTGATGCATTAAAAAGGTGAGACGTGTAGTGCAGCCCAGGCCAGGGACCCGGCCCACCCACACGGCCCACTTACCCTGTGTATGTGTCTCCCTTTTTTATTTATTTATTTTTATTTTTTTAAACAGAATATATATATATATATATACATACATACACACATGCCAAGAATTTTACTAGGTGTGCATGTATTTTAGCTAATATGTGATGCATTTAAAAAGCGAGGCATGCATGTCAAAACCAGCTAAGGTAAGAGATAGGTTTGTTCTCTGACCAACTGGATACCAAAGTCACTGAAACACAGGAAAGGGAGAGAGAGCGTGTAAACAAAACAAATCAAACTTGCAACACTGTGTTTACATGTTGTATACACACACATAAACATACATAATACTCGTACATACACACGCACAAACACAAACAAACAAACTCAATATACATACACACGCACAAACAAACACACACACAAACACACAATATACATACACGCGCACAAACATGCATACATAAATCATGTAGCCCTCTCATATTTTCCCTCTCCATTGTCATATTTATAATCTAAAACAGCTAACATGAAACAAAATCTGCAAACACATGATAAACATATATAAGCAAGCATTCAAGAGAACGGCGTTGAAACTTGCGTGCTAATGCTATCCCCGCCTGTCATGCATCTCTCCGGGTCTTTCTGCTGCTCTTCACATCACGATGCTATCCCTGCCTGTCATGCAACTCTCCGGGTCTTTCTACTGCTCTTCACCACTGCTTCACATCACGCCCTCCAAAACACTATCAGACACCACACAAACTCTTCTAAAGTCGATGTTCCATGATGGAGAGATTCAGATGTAAGCTTCGGAGAAAGTCCGCTCGCGGATAAACACTCCGTGTAGCGCCGCGACGCCATTCTGTGAACGCAGCATGGGTAACGAAGAGAGCACACTCAGCTCAAGAATTCACACTAACTTTGCGCACGGGTATTCTTCAAGCCTTCTTACCGCGCACATGATATGAGCGCACAGAACAGTATCCGCGTGGGTTCCGGGCAAGATGGCGTGTTGAACAGTCGCTCGCGTCAGAGACGGAAGCAAAATTGTCCCAAATTTTAATTTTCTGCTTATAAAGATGCTCCAAACAATTAAAAAAGTGAAAGTGACGTGACATGTGGCCAAGTATGGTGACCCATACTCGGAATTAGTGCTCTGCATTTAACCCATCCAAAGTGCACACACACAGCAGTGAACACACACA
>NW_015542539.1:4414-6898 GCF_001515605.1 Sinocyclocheilus anshuiensis
TTACAAGTCTGACTCTCTAACCATTAGGCCACGACTTCCCCTCCAAAGTATGATCAAACCGGCCAGACTGACAATTAAAGAGGGGGACAGTGAAAAGAAGCAAGCTGCGATGAGCACTAAGATTTTCGAACAATCTGCCGACCATGACTACTATATGGAGGTTAGCACAATCAGTAAAAGAAAAGACTCCACGCCGACAACTCCGAGTAAGATTCCAGCTGGGAAAAAGAGCAAAACTACATTAAAGGAAAATTAGGTCTCTAACCTGACCATACTGGAAGTCATTCAGAGTTTGGAAAAGAACTTCAATGAGCAACTGACGCAACTTCGAGAGCAAGCTAAACAGAGTAGCAGCATGATTGCTAGCCTAATGAAATCCGTGCAGTTCAATGCCGAAGAAGTTAAGGAATGCTTTGGGTTACAAGTCTGACTCTCTAACCATTAGACCTGAACATTTGTGCAAAGAAAATCAAGAGCTTAAGGAGAAAATCAGGGACCAGGAGAGATACAAGATGCGATGGTGTATGAAACTGAAAGGTTTGTCGGAAAGAAAGGACGAGAACGTTAGCGCCGACGTCATACAAATGTTCAGTGAGATCGCCCCTGACATGGAACAGCGACAGCTCGAAGAAGCAATCGATATTGTGCACAGAGTCGGACGAAAGGAAGACAACAGGAATAGACATGCAGTTGTTTTATTTGTCTGGAGACTTGTCAAAGAGGAGTTATGGCGTCGCTGCAAGGATGCCCCAGTGTGCAGAGAGAAAGGCGTCCGCCTCGCCGAGATGCTACCGCTAGAGGATAGAGAGGCAAGGAAAAAACTCTGGCCGCAAATTGAACAGGCTTGCTGGGATGGAAAGCGTACTTACTACCGCGGACCGTACGGATACATAGAGGGTCGTCGAATTGGTTAAACAAAGGAAAGGTTTGATCTACTGACACTAGATGTAAAAGGAGTGTGTTAAGAGGACATGGGACTGTTTTTGTATTTGCTAATCAGCGTAAGTAAGCTTTAAACTAAGTTCTTACTGTTTGTTTTTTCTTTGTTTCTTTGTTTCTTCGTTTTATAGTTATCTCATTATCTTCAGCAATGTTTAATTGTTCAATCTCATTTGCTTCGTTAAACGTGAGGGGTCTAAAGGATTTGGTCAAAAGAAAAGCACTATTTGAATTTTGTAAAGGGCGAAAACCACAATGTCTGCTATTACAAGAAACTCGTTCTTACGAATTGGATGTTAAGTTTTGGTCTAACCAATGGGGTGATCGAATACTGTTTAGTCATGGGACCAATAAAAGTCTGCTGGTGTTGCAGTTTGTTTTAATAGGTTTCCAGGTGATATAATAACATACAGGACAGATAGCCAAGGTCACTGGCTGATGGTGGTTTTAAAAATTGATGGTTGCTTTTTCATACTAACTAACGTATACGGTCATAGAACTGTTGCCCAAAATAAACAAATGCTTGAAGAAATTGCAAACACTTTATCAAAGTTCAAAACAGTTTATCCTACAGATTTTATTCTCATGGGAGGTGACTGGAATATGACACCTGACGAATGGGAAGACAGATGGCCCACTAAATTTGACAGCTACCACTTTAACCATACAATAGGGGAATTTATGAATAAAAATCACCTGATAGATATTTGGAGAAGTTTAAACACAGGAGTAAAACAATATTCCTGGTTTAAACCTGTGGATTACTCGTTTAAAGAATTTGCCTCAGACATCTTGATTTCCAAAGCCCCACTAACAGATCTGTAGGGTTTCTGTCCATAACAGACACTGATATGCCATGGAATCATCCCAGCACATGACTCCAATATTCGGAGGCGATTTCCTGTCAGCCTTGTCTCATCTACTCAGAGGAATGATGACGAACTAATCCATTCAGGAGATAACACAGAGATCTTTTGTATCAGGACTGAAAAGTTCTTTCACAACATATAGAAACCACAATGTCTTGTGACCACCAATGAATGAACTATTACATCCAACAGGAAAAGGACAGTAATTTAATCACACCCTCAGGCCTGAAACATGGGATCTATGCATGACTATCACATGTTTGACCATCTGCTTCCTGCCCTGTCTGAAACCCTTACAAAACTTCTCTGACAACAAAAGAAACAGAACCTGGTATGACGATTTTAACAGACAATCGTTTAAAACTCATAAGTAGTGAAAATGTATCCACTGTATGTGTTATGCCGTATATATATATTTGATGTGTTTATTGAAACCATGATATCTTAATCTTGGCCTTATAACTTTTCTTTTTAGTTATTATGATTACTGTGTATGCAAAATACCTGTTGTTTGAGCTTGAATGAAAGCTTGTTTTATTCACAGAACATTGGTGTGAGTGAAAATTGATATTCGGCATCATTTTCCAGTGATGATATGTTTATAAGAAGTTATTAAAAACTTGCAGGAATACTCCCCACAAACAGCATGTGATTCATGCATGATAAGGAACAGTAT
>NW_015542539.1:7340-11536 GCF_001515605.1 Sinocyclocheilus anshuiensis
CCCTCGGGCTTTCTTTTTGGTAACAGCGCTACAAGCGCTCCCCTGCCGTAACACCGCATCGCGAGACTCCAGAACTCAAACACTTCAGTTGAAACGTCGCGATCTTCAAAGAACTTGAAGCCTTGCTAACTCAGACTTTTAGAAGAACTGCTCAAGCTTCTGTGTCATCAAGAAAGCAACCAATCCAACGAGGGCTCTCCCAAAAGGGACGTCACCCAAACATCATCTCAGCGACCAATCGGAAAGCTCCGGGATTCCCTCAGAAGCCATCCAGGAAGCCTGTGTCAGCAACGAGAAATCCTCTCCGATTCTCCGATTTCAGCAAACGCAAGTACAAACAAAGCTCCTATCTGCTGAAATCGGTGCTGATGATTGATTTAAGCAGTAAAGATAAGAAAATCTCTGCTTTGTGATTGTCCCAGGGTTGAATTTAAAACCACTCGTGGAAACGAGTTAGAACCAAGAAAACTTCATGCAACTCCGTTAACTCATTTCCTTGAATCTTTGTGTGTATGTGTATGTGTGTGTATGTGTATGTTTTAGCTTAGTTTTAATGTAATCTAGAATAGCCAATAAAATTTGTGTTTCATTTATAAAGAATCATTGTCTGGTGTCGTATAATTTTAAAGTCAAACCCTTGCCAAAGATCACGTTACCTCTCTAAGAGCTTACAAATTATCATAATTGTATTGACCTGTGGCCGGGGAAAATACATATTCAATTTGTTAAAATATACTGAGGTCACGGCTCGCTGGATGACCGTTGATTTAAAGTGTAAAATAACAAATTTGAAATCAGTTTTAATCAGGTGGACCTCGAATTTTCAAGTCGCTTTGGATAAAAGCGTCTGCTAAATGACTAAAAGTAAGTAAAGTAAGTCAACGGCTCGCTGGACGACCGTTGATTTAAAGTGTAAACTAGCAAATTGGAATTCAGTTTTAATCAGGTGGACCTCGAATTTCCAGATTCGAGTCCTTTCAAACCCTGAATGAATTAATAATAATTAATTCCCTAAAATTAAGTAATCAGAGACATTACAGATCATTGTATTGTAGAAATGAAATTAAATCCAGTTGATAGAATAAGGAAAAATAAAGGCTACTGGAAATTTAATTCTGGTCTGTTAAAAAATAAAGAATATTGTACAAAGATAAAAGAAATAATAATTGAAATTGAAAATAATGAGACTATAAATAGTCTTTGCAGTAAATGGGAATTTGTAAAATATAGAATTAGAGAAAATTCCATAAAGTTTAGTAAGAAGATTGTCTTGGAAAAAAGAAGAGAAGAATGTAACCTGTTCCAAGAAATTAGTAAAAACTGTGATAAGGCAGAATTAAACAGTGAAGATAAAGACAAACTATTGATATTGCAGTCCAAATTAGACGATATGTATTGCAAATGAGCTCAAGGTGCGTTTGTGAGATCGCGAGCAAAGTGGATAGAGCAAGGAGAAAAGAACACCTCGTACTTCAGTAATTTAGAGAAGAGAAGACAGGAAAATAAGGCAATATCAAGTTTACTGATAAATGGAGCAGAGTGTAAGGATAATAAAACTATTGAGAAGACAGTTTTCACATTTTATAATAATCTCTACACTTCTGCATATTCCCAACTAGATTCCTCAAATTTTCTAAATAGTATTAAAGACTTCATACCCAAGATTGATGATTAATTTAAAGAACTTTGTGAGTCAGATTTAAGAATTGAAGAACTGGATGATGTGAGTTTGGGATTATCATTGAATAAATCCCCGGGTACCGACGGGCTCACAGCCCAATTTTATAGATTCTTTTGGAAAGATATAAGACGTTTGTTATTTAAGGCAATTCAAGAATGTATTGCAAAGAACGAATTAATGACAACCATGAAGCAAGGCCTAATAATACTTATTCCTAAACATGGCAAAGACAAAAAATTGTTAGATAATTTAAGACCCATCACGCTTCTTAACACTGATTATAAATTATTATCGGGAATTATTGCAGCTAGAATGAAAAAAGGCCTGCCCCAGATAATAAATGAAACCCAATCTGGCTTCCTTGCTGGAAGATCTATTCATAATAACATACGATTGGTACTAGATTTTATTGATTACAGTCATACATTTGTAGATCAGGGTTTCATTGTATTTTTAGATTTCTACAAAGCGTTCGATTCGGTAGAACATCCCTTTATTTTAGAAACTTTAAATCATTTTGGTTTTGGACAGAAATTCACAAATGTAATTAGTCTACTTTACAATGATATCAACAGCTGTGTTTCTTTGGAGCATGGCACATGTTCACGATTTACAGTCAAGAGGGGCATTAGACAGGGCTGCAACAGCTCGCCTTTATTATTTATATTGGTTGCTGAACTACTGTCTATCATGATTAGAATGAATAAATCTGATGGCTTTAACATCATGGGAAAACACATTATAATAAGTCAGTTTGCAGACGATACAACTCTATTTCTAAAAGATGAAAGGCAGATCGCCACAGCGTTAGATTCAATCAGTCAATTCTCAAAAGCATCAGGTGTTACATTGAACATTAATAAATGTGAAATTCTTGCTTTGAATAATCAACCGGCTCGCTTAATTGAGAATATACAGGTTAAAACAGAAGTCAAATATTTGGGCATCACGGTCGCCAGACACAAAGAAGTAAGGGAAAAAGAAAACATTCTTAGAAATATTGATAAATGTAAAGCAATATTGAATTCCTGGTTACAAAGGGATATAACAATTTTTGGTAGGGTTCTACTATCCAAGATGGCGAGTATATCAAGAGCTATTTACCCTGCCTTTTCATTAGAAATTTCAGATAACATGATCAAATGAATAAACAAGATAAATTTCAATTTTATTTGGAAGGATAAATGCCATTACATTAGAAAAGCTGACATGATTAAGAGTATTGAAGATGGTGGCATGAATGTTATAGATTTTTCTTTGATGAATGGTGTACTAAAACTGAAATGGTTGAAGTCCTTTGTTTGTCACAAAGATTCTTTTTGGTTTAGCATCCCGAATGCAATTTTTCAAAAGATGGGTGGAATTGAGTTTCTATTGCGTTGTGACTATGATTTATACATATTACCTGTAAAATTATCTGATTTCCACCAGCAAGTTCTTCTGTACTGGAACCTAATGTTTAAACACAACTTTACACCACATAATACACTAATATTATACTAAATATTAAATATTACTATTCACAAATACTAGTCCATATCGCAAATTGATTAGGTGTGCAGTCCTACTTTTATTTTACACGCAGAACATGTCATGACCTGCCGCGTTAAACAGTAAATTATTTTAATGACTAGATTCTAAGATTGCGTACGCAATTTTCAGCATCGGGGATATAGGACATTAAAAATAATATGCGGACCCCCTGGCTATACCACTTTGAGAACCCGTGTTTTAATGGTTCGTCAGCTAGCTTTATTAAACTAAATATTTAGTTAGCTAGCTATTTACAGTACATGGAATAAAATACCTTCAAAAAAACTTACTTCTAGCTAGCTATTTACAGTACATGGAATAAAATACCTTCAAAAAAAGTAAAATGGAATTACTGAAAGGTTTGAGGCTTACTTGCTCCGACATGATGACCCGTACAACAACACTGGTGTCAGTGATGAAACCAGCCAATCAAATGGCATGGTCGGTGTTGACCAATCCCAGGAGCGGAGACATCTGACATTTGATCCCGCCTCCAAAGTCTCAAAAGTCAACTTGACAAGCGAGCAGGGGTTGAGCAGTTGAGAGGGCATAGAGTATGGCAAGCCAAGAGCTTCACATTTACGCTATAGATAAATCGCATTTACATACAAAACGCCGTATTTGACGGCGTTTTAAACAATATTAGCGCCGTCAAATACGCTGTCCTGATAGCAGACACCGTAAAAAACGCTGTTCTGATTGCACAAAAGCGCGCGTTATTTACAGCCACAGGATGCCGTAAAAAACGCCGTTCTGATTGCACAAAAGCGCGCGTTATTTACAGCGTTTTCCTTGTAGTATAATGAGCCATGCCCACTGATTTCCACAGCCAGTAATATTGAACTGCTCTCACCCAATCAATGATGAACAGAACCAGACCAGACTAATTTACCACAGATCATTTTAGCGGAAGAAGTGGGTCTGTCTGCGGACTGCAAGAGAGGGGTGTAACTGGAAGGGGGCGTAACTTGGAACAAGAGGG
>NW_015542540.1:0-127 GCF_001515605.1 Sinocyclocheilus anshuiensis
GGTCTTGTCTTTTTCTCCTACAGATGGTTTGCAGGACCCTGTACGATACGGTACGAAATTAGTTTTAATCGTTTAATCACCACCACAGCTTCTTGTCTCCATTGGCAACACGCACGATTTGTGTCGA
>NW_015542540.1:971-1526 GCF_001515605.1 Sinocyclocheilus anshuiensis
TTCGGATTTGTAAACAAGGAGGGGATGTAAGTAGGGATGCACCGAAAATATAGGCTACATATAATAATAATAATATATATGGCGCGCAGCATCGCGCCCCTCCCGGCAGTGTTCAGCGTGCATGTTTCACTCTCCTCATCACTGCGCGGTTTGACGCTCTGCTCAATATTCCGATCTATGAATGTGCGTTCTGCTCGTGTGCCGCTCATGCTCATCGGAAAAGCAAAGTCCGCTCAAATAACGTGCTGACAGGAAATTTCTATGCAGTATAGGCCTTCTTGTTCCGGTTTGCAGTAGCGCTAATGTGCTGTATCATGGTGTAGGCTAGTTCAGCTGTACTGGGCAATGCTGGTAAAATAATGCTACCTTAAGTTAGTTCAGTTGTACTGGGCAACGCTGGTAAAATAATGCTACCTTCAGTGACCTATCTATGCTCTGCTCATATGCTCTGATAATAATAGCTTTGTAGGACTATACATTATTTGGATAATTAGACAAAAAAAAAACACTACTTATATCTGATTCTGTTACATAGAAGTGAATAAAAATAATATA
>NW_015542541.1:0-1305 GCF_001515605.1 Sinocyclocheilus anshuiensis
GAACTTAGATAAAACTTAGAAACGTAGTACTGAACTTAGATAAAAACTTAGAAATGTAGTACTGAACTTAGATAAAACTTAGAAACGTAGTACTGAACTCAGATAAAACTTAGAAACGTAGTACTGAACTTAGGTAAAACTTAGAAACGTAGTACTGAACTTAGGTAAAACTTAGAAACATAGTACTGAACTTGCACAAAATTTAGAAACTTAGTACTGAACTTAGATAAAACTTAGAAACGTAGTACTGAACTTAGATAAAACTTAGAAACGTAGTACTGAACTTAGATAAAACTTAGAAACGTAGTACTGAACTTAGATAAAACTTAGAAACGTAGTACTGAACTTAGATAAAACTTAGAAACGTAGTACTGAACTTAGATCAAATTTAGAAACGTAGTACTAAACTTAGATAAAACTTAGAAACGTACTACTAAAACTTAGAAACTTAGTATTGAACTTAGATAAAATTTAGAAACTTAGTACTAAACTTAGATAAAACTTAGAAACGTACTACTAAAACTTAGAAACGTAGTACTGAACTTAGATAAAAACTTAGAACGTAGTACTGAACTTAGATAAAAACTTAGAAACGTAGTACTGAACTTAGATAAAACTTAGAAACGTAGTACTGAACTTAGATAAAAACTTAGAAACGTAGTACTGAACTTAGATAAAACTTAGAAACTTAGTACTGAACTTAGATAAAACTTAGAAACGTAGTACTGAACTTAGATAAAACTTAGAAACGTAGTACTGAACTTAGATAAAACTTAGAAACGTAGTACTGAACTTAGATAAAACTTAGAAACGTAGTACTGAACTTACACAAAATTTAGAAACGTAGTACTGAACTTAGATAAAACTTAGAAACGTACTACTAAAACTTAGAAATGTAGTACTGAACTTAGATAAAACTTAGAAACTTAGTACTGAACTTAGATAAAACTTAGAAACGTAGTACTGAACTTACACAAAATTTAGAAACGTAGTACTGAACTTAGATAAAACTTAGAAACGTACTACTAAAACTTAGAAACTTAGTATTGAACTTAGATAAAATTTAGAAACTTAGTACTAAACTTAGATAAAACTTAGAAACGTACTACTAAAACTTAGAAACGTAGTACTGAACTTAGATAAAACTTAGAAACGTAGTACTGAACTTAGATAAAAACTTAGAAATGTAGTACTGAACTTAGAAATGTAGTACTGAACTCAGATAAAACTTAGAAACGTAGTACTGAACTTACACAAAATTTAGAAACGTAGTACTGAACTTAGATAAAACTTAGAAACGTAGTA
>NW_015542542.1:0-228 GCF_001515605.1 Sinocyclocheilus anshuiensis
TAAACAAAAGAACACTTATTTACAATTCCAAGGAGATTGTCAATTATGGGGGCAAGTAATCAAGATTAAATGGTCAGAGATGCACCGCATGACCATCACATGTAAACCAGTGACGATCACGAGCTCTTTGGATTGACTTCCCCCACCTAGAAGACAAAGAACAGACTGAAATTCCTTATGAGAGACCTCTTAACCTCTGGTCTTCACAGAACATGTCCTTATGTTCAG
>NW_015542542.1:276-1027 GCF_001515605.1 Sinocyclocheilus anshuiensis
AGAATGGCACAGAAACTGCCTTTCCATGCACCTAAATGACACTAAAAGGACTTGTGAGCAACTAATCATTTCTATGCATACCTCCATATTATGTATCTAACCCACACATTAGACTATCACGTTTTAATCATTTATTGTGTATGTATTTTGAATAACCTATTGAATAGCTTAAGGGCTCATAGTCATGTTTAGTATGTGTGTGTTTGAATCTTCTTGCTTGAAACGTTTCTTCCAATCAATTCTTTGTCAAATGTATCATATTCTTGTTATAGAAATCATTTCCAATCAATTCTTTGTCAAATGTATCATCTTCTTGTTATAGAAATCATGTCCAAAAGTATACCCTGCAAGAGCGTTAAAAACTCAGACCATGTGACTGATGAGATAACATTTGATTTATGAATTGGGAGGAGGAATATAGCAACACTCAGAGCTAAGACGGTGTCTAATTGGTCAAAACACCATTTGGGATGTGTCCAACAGCCCAGTTTAAATACTCAGGACACCATCAAATCAATGTTTTTAGCCTCTCTTCCGTGCTCTCTTCCGCCCTTCTTTGCTTCACGTCTCTCTTTTTTAGTCGTAGCTTTGAGCTATGCTTTTTAATCATGCTTCTTTAGCTTTTTGAGCATGCTCTGGCTTACACGCCAGCTCCTCCAAAACCATGAGGAGAAACGCCACCTAGTCTCGTCAAACTTTACTTCTATTTCTTTACTTTAGTTTATTTTATTTTCCGTTGAGAGTTTCGTGT
>NW_015542542.1:1226-1319 GCF_001515605.1 Sinocyclocheilus anshuiensis
AATGCAAGTACCTCCAAATCCTAGCTGAACTGGTGCATTTAATATAAATTTAACCTAATTGAGGAACTCAGTGCGAGGGTTAATTAAGTGATT
>NW_015542543.1:0-428 GCF_001515605.1 Sinocyclocheilus anshuiensis
GTAATATGTATAAGTTATTTGTATTCTGCAGCATTCAATAAAAAATTAATAATAATAATAACAATAATGTTAGCCTACCCTTTAAAATCTAAAATTCAGCTGTTCGCCAAAGGCAGTATATTGTACTTTCTGTAAAATAAATGTGTCCAGCATGATGCATCATAGCAAAAAACAAAAAAACAAACAAAAAAAACACGTATTGCAAAAGGTCATGTGTATTGTTCCAATTGCGCCATTTTGCAACCGCTTGGCGGACTTTTTCTGTCACTTCACTTGACGTTAGGAGGCCTGAGTGTGTGTGTGTGCGCTTCAGCGAGCTACAACTGCGGTGAGTATGTTTGATTATGACTTCGGTTAAATGATGTCAGAGTGTTTTAATAAACTGTATATTCCTTAACAGAATAGAACAGAATACAAGTATTTCATAA
>NW_015542543.1:920-1693 GCF_001515605.1 Sinocyclocheilus anshuiensis
CTTTTTATATGCATAATTTAGACAGCTATTTAATTAAAGAGACCCACTTCTAATAAGCTACCCGTAAAATACAGGAAAAATCCATATCTATTTTTTTGCCCAACAAATGTCACACATAGCCGAATAAACACATAAGTGTGCAGTGTGGACTAACAGAATAATAATAATAATCAATTTCAGAATTAGTAGTAGAGAAGCCCGTTTGCATGGGATTGCATTTTAATAACTTTGTTTCCAAAGCGACGGATGTGTGGCTATCGCGCGCTGTAATCCCGCGCATTTTTAAACACGAGCTCGTGTCCCCACATTAAACAGAAGAGGAGGTTTCTGCAAATATAAGGTGAATGGGAAAAAAATTGTCAATGCGTCTGTCCGTTAAGGCGAATTGCATAGATTACCGAAAGCTGCTGCTCAAGGTGAACATATATTAATATCTACAAATATAATATTACATATACTATCAGAGTTTAGACAGATAACCTATTATATTTTAGACATTATTAGACATATCATTAATTGATTTTTATAGGTTATTAATATTGGCATTAAGATTATAAATGTTTTATTTTTAAAATGCTATTAATATAAATAATGTTTCATAATTTATGATCAAAGGCTACATAATAAATAATCCTGTCATATAAAATGTATGGCATTTAAAATAGTTAAAAAGAGTTAAAATGGTTAATAGTAGGACAAATAACATGCACATGTTGCTAATGTATAACTTGTTATATCATTTTGCATATAAAGAGCCAATAAATCTTATAATC
>NW_015542544.1:0-2959 GCF_001515605.1 Sinocyclocheilus anshuiensis
AATGCATTGTCTTCTTATCGATCCACCAGTTCACATTTAAAGCTCAGCGTGTTTGCAGGGTAACAGCATGGGTGGATTTTTGCATTGGTCTGAACTCTGAACAAAACAACATTTTTATTGAAAATGCTCATTCATTCTGTGCCAGCAGGTGGAGCGTTTGGTAGAAATATCACTGTTTCCCCGGTAACAGCAGAATACAGAGCAGCGCAGCACCGGACTTTGAACCTGCAGCGCTCGTGTTTATTTCATGAAATCATAGTCTTTTGAAGTTTAATCGTCACATTCAGCCATATCGCAATTCTGGTCTTTCCGTCCCCAAATTTAAGACCTCTTGAAATCATAATTAAGACTTTCTTGTACAATTTAAGACTTTTTAAGGCCTTAAATTTGATACAACTTTTTTTAATACCCGCGGAAACCCTGTTGATGCACAATGTCACGTTGTTTCTACACACATTCAGAATAATATTTTGATTCGTCATGTGTATGTTGCTGTGTTTAGTCATTCTGAATGGATTAGTGTACTGTATTATGAATAAAGGATCAGCTTATATATGAACTACTTATATAATTTGGTTCTTTGGTGTCCTTTTGGAGTCTCCAAGTGTCCATTTTTGAAAAGACACCTAAATTTATCTTGAAATAAGCTTGCAGAAAATACAGTTTTGTGAATCTCCCTTCAGTCTTTTGGTTTGGTTTGCTCTGCTGGATATAGCAAATAATGACAAAATGAATGTGTTAAAGGAGTTAAATAGTATATGCTTAATTTTATTGTAAGTGTGCAATTAATCACACAAAAAAGGGTGTGTGACGAGTGGAGCAGTGCCGAGAGGAGTGAGGCCGGTGGAGTTTAATGATAATGAGCATCACCTGCGCCACTCACCGGTCTCGAGTCCAACGGAGGAGCTCCGGAAGGATAAAAGGAGTGATGACAGTGGAAGACAAGAGAGAAAAACCCATGTAAGCATATTTACTAGGGATGCTCTGATACCACTTTTTCCATTACTTGGCCGATACTGATACATCTATTTTTGGTACTTGCCGATACTGAGTTCCGATACCGAGGTTTTCATTGTATTTGTAATTTTTTTTATATATTGGGTACAGAAACCAAAAGAATATGTATAATGTTAGTTGGTTAACTTCATTTATCAGATAGATATATCCTTCAGTTATTTTCACACTTAATTATGGCCATTAAAATGTATTTTACAAGTTTTAGTTACGTTCACTATAAATTTTTTGCTCTGTGGTACATCATCTTTAATTTAATAGCATTAGAGCTGCTCCATTGCAGCGGCTTAGTACTGTAATCACGCGCTTTGCTGTAATAATGCAGGGACCCACTCGTTATAAATATTTCAGAAATATAAGTAGCGTTTTTTCATCTGAAACTTGCTGCGATTTATATTCCAAAGTGACGTACATGATACAGGAACACTCATGAAGTAAGCAAAACATGTGCAATGTATGTTTGTATTGGTACAGAATGAGAGGGACAAGTACAGTACAGCCTAGCGCATTTCACACAGGCTGATAGTTTAACTTTCGCCATAAAGTCACATATGCTTAAGGTTGAAAATAAATGTTGTTTATAGTGAATGCCCCTATAAATGTTGTTTTATATTTACGATTTAGTTTGAATCCAAATGATGCGTGTGCTAAGTGAGCGAACATCAGATCACACAACAGAAATGCGGTCTTTCTCTCTCTTTCTCTCTCTCTCTCTCTGTGCGCATGTGCTGAGTGAGTGGGTGGAGCGTTGCGTGCGAGCGTTTGGCGTGTGCAAGTACGAGTGGTACACTTTTTCTATCTTTTTCTTTCCTTTCGTGTTTATTGTTGGACAATTTAGATTGGGAGGGTAAGCTAGTTTATAACATACCGGAGCGTTTGCTCCTGGTTTCGTATCAGCAGCATGGCTGCCTCAGGTAGTGGGAATTTTGATTTCTTGACGAGGCATCATGGTGTCAAAGTAGACTCCGGTGTAGTAATCAATGGCATTTTCACCCCGGTGCTTCCCCTCTCTACTTCATCAAAAAGAGTAACTTTGTCTAATGTGCCACCTTTTATCTCGAATGAGGTTTTGACTGGAATGCTTTCTCGTTATGGCAAACTTGTTTCTCCGATAAAGATGATTCCAATCGGGTGCAAGTCCCCGTTATTGAAGCATGTTGTGTCTTTTAGGCGTTATGTCTATATGATTTTACTAGACAATTTGGATGAACTGGATTTGGCTTAAAATTTTCGTCAGGACGAATTTAACCATGTTATTTTTGTCACAACAAACGGCATGAAATGTTTTTCTTGTGGGGAAACAGGTCATTTGATCCGTGCTTGTCCAGGCAGATTAAATCAGCCGGATAAAAATCGTTTACCGGCTGATGGTGAGAAAAATCATGTTGCGCGCGATGATGAGATACGTGTTGCTTTGCCTGCTGCTGTTGATGCACCTAGCACAAGTCTGCCTCAGAAATCGGGACCAAAGAGGAATTTTCACCCCGGTGCTTCCCCTCTCTACTCCATCGAAAAGAGTAACTTTGTCTAATGTGCCACCTTTTATCTCGAATGAGGTTTTGACTGGAATGCTTTCTCGTTATGGCAAACTTGTTTCTCCGATAAAGATGATTCCAATCGGGTGCAAGTCCCCGTTATTGAAGCATGTTGTGTCTTTTAGGCATTATGTCTATATGATTTTACAAGACAATTTGGATGAACTGGATTTGGCTTTAAATTTTCGTCAGGACGAATTTAACTATGTTATTTTTGTCACAACAAACAGCATGAAATGTTTTTCTTGCGGGGAAACAGGTCACTTGATCAGTGCTTGTCCAGGCAGATTACAGTAGTTGACAAAATAATTACAGACGTAATGCCGATTGATACGCCTGATGAGAGAGAATGCTGCGGTTGATGTGGAAAGAGACGGGCCTTCCCCGGTAGATGAGCGGTCAGTGCAGGT
>NW_015542545.1:0-300 GCF_001515605.1 Sinocyclocheilus anshuiensis
ACATCTTACTAATAAAGCATAATATGTGTGGAAAAACAGATGAGCTCAAAATATAAACTTTAGAAATCGCTGTCTTAATCCAGAAGCGCTTTCTAGATTAGTTTTCTAAAGAGAGGAAAACGCTTTACATTTAAACATGTCGCGTTGATATTCTGGCTCATCTGCATGTCTTTTAGCATCACTGTCTTAAGCACATTAAACCAGCATTTGAAAATGCTACAAAACTGTCCCCAAGCTCCTAGGGATTTGATTTTGCTTGTCATTTGTTGAAATAAATATAAAAAGTACAGTGAGTTCGTT
>NW_015542545.1:1295-2191 GCF_001515605.1 Sinocyclocheilus anshuiensis
CGCACACGTCACCGTCTCGAGTGCAGGCAAGACAGGACAGATTTCCTGAGTGATTTCACTCAGTTTTATATGATTTTACTGTAACCACATACATAGATATAAAAAATGACGTGTAGAAAAGAAACCGTTGGCTGTCTAAGTGAGTTTGATTCATACATTGATGGTTCGAGTTGTTAATTATATGATGCAGTGAGCAGTTTAGCACCGGTTAATGATTTAATGCACGAGCACTGCGGTAGTTTACATAACAACACTCTCCAACAGCAGAGTGGTACTTTTATTTCTTTTAAGTCTAATTCCTAGTCATATTAGATTGATATCGTTTTACCGGCAATATATATAGTTTGTGATTGCATTTTATATGTCCAGACGTGCAGTCTACCAATAACATTAGAGCTACAGCAGTAGGAACGCCCACAAGCGTCTTCACAGCACGGAGTCTAGCGACATACAGCGAAAAAGTCGCTGGCAGTGTGAACGGGGCTGTCCAGAGACACGAGCGACAGTGACCGTTGGCGACAGAATGTGGGCGTGTCAAGCGATGCAAGTCAAGCGACAAAAGTTAAGAAACGTTTAACTTTATGCAAATTACCAGCTAATTTTGCGAGCGACAACCAATAGGAGTGAAGAATTTGTCAGTGACACTCACGTCACCGCCTCGAGTGCAGGCAAGACAGGACAGATTTCCTGAGTGATTTCACTGTGTTATATGATTTGACTGTAACCACATAAATGGATATAAAAAACATGGTGTGTAGAAAAGAAACTGTTGACTGTCTAAGTGAGTTTGATTCATACATTTATGGTTCGAGTTGTTAATTATATGATGCAGTAAGCAGTTTAGCACCGGTTAATGATTTAAAGGGGTCATATGATGCGATTTCAAGTTTTCCTTT
>NW_015542546.1:0-329 GCF_001515605.1 Sinocyclocheilus anshuiensis
TAATGAAAGAGTCCGGATAACGTTGTTCTGTGTGTGTGATCTGATTGGCCAACAGTTCTATAGGCTTAGATCTCTGCCACAATTCTGCGCGTGAAAGATCATATTTTGAGCGCACAAAAGTGAATTTTGCACGCGCGCGATCTGAGTTTTGTGGAGAAGATGTTTGTTTCGCAAAAAAAAAAGTCTTTCGAGCGCACGAAAATCAATTTTGCATTTAAAATAAGTTTTTGGATGTGTGCAGACCTCTTTTGCGAGTGCAACGTTTCACTAGCTTTATCACCTGATGCCCACCCCCCCCCAGTGCTCTCTAAATGCCAAACAGCTCGCTC
>NW_015542546.1:677-1603 GCF_001515605.1 Sinocyclocheilus anshuiensis
GAAAAATGTCTTATATTCAGGTGTGCATAATTATTAAGCAGATTTTCTTTTACAGATAAAATGAGCCAAAAAAGATATTTTACTCAGACTGAAAGTCAAAAATTATTAAATGCCCATGGGAAATATTCAAAACTAATGCAATACTAGAAATTGCAAAGTTAATGCATAACCATTGGACAGCAAAATGCTCAGTGAGTCAGCAGGGTCAGTCAAAAACATGTGGAGAAGAAAAGATGCATGTTAACTGCATATGCTATAATTT
Organism: Sinocyclocheilus anshuiensis; assembly: GCF_001515605.1. Lineage (NCBI taxonomy): Eukaryota > Metazoa > Chordata > Actinopteri > Cypriniformes > Cyprinidae > Sinocyclocheilus > Sinocyclocheilus anshuiensis. The sequence continues at coordinate 940 of NW_015542546.1, forward strand.
TGTAGTAATTTCTGCTTAACGGATTGTCCGTTAATGAAGAAGATTTCCGTTTTAGAGTTGAAGGAAATGTCTGTATACTTACAGCTCTGGAGATGAAGTTAATGTGTTCATGTCCTCATAAATTGAGGCGAAGACATTGAAAACAGTGAGCGTCATATGTGTTTGAGTTTGTGAATCAGACGAAACTACGCCATTCATTCACAGACAAACGCAGAGCATGCAGAATTTTTAGCGACATGCGCTGACTTTTGCCAATTTTATTACATAAACAGAAACACTGTTAAACATTAAATTTAATGTGCTGAGCAGTGGCGGCTCCTGCAATTCTCTCAGGGGGGGCAAATGTTTGCATGATTAATGAGGATAGGTCACCCATTCAATTGATAAATTAACGGCTAGTTAAAGATGTAAAGGAAACTGAACTACTATAGTATTAATTAAAAATAAACTGACTCTAACAATCAATCTCTTGCTGTCCTTATGTTTCCATATGCGTGTTAACACAATTCAGGAGCAAATGAAGACTGAAGCCAGGATGTGGTTTTCCAAAAAACGTTTTACTTCAATTTCAGTTTAATAATAAATGAAGTCACATAAATCACTATTTACACAACTCACGTATATTACACTGCTCATTTACAACATTACTCACTTATATTACATT
>NW_015542547.1:0-8402 GCF_001515605.1 Sinocyclocheilus anshuiensis
TAAGTGGACAGCGGGTGAACAAAGAGTGAATATATAGCGGGAGCGAGTGGGTGCGGAAAAGAACCTTGCGGGGGCGAGACTAAAAAAACAGTCCTGCGCAGACCTCTTTTTTTGTTTGAACAGCCAGAGTCATAGGTTATTGATAGATAAATAGATAGTATGAAAATAACTATATTTGCAGCATTGTTGTTTTCTGCTGTGTTGTTTCTGTTATTGTTAAAATAACCACGTCATCCGCAGCTCTAAACTTGGCGCTGGTGCGTGTCTGGAGAGAAAGAGAAAGCGCACGGACCTGAAAGGGCTTGAATAAAGTGCATTTGGCTTTTGATAAAAATACTAGAGGATATAGCGCTGAAAGATATTTACCATAAATGACCCTGGGGTGCGTTTCCCGTACAAATACGTAACTCGCTGATTAACCACCACAGTACGATGCATCGTTGTGGAAACGAACTAGCTAGTCACGACTGTTTCCCGAAACCCTTTATGAATGTTTTAACAACGATACTCACTTGACGAACTCACCTTTTCTTCACGCAAACGAAACGAAGGCTGTGTTCCAGTCGGCATAATTAATGCTTTCAGAGGGCACTTCAAAGGGAGAATAATTTCGAGGGCCACACTGCTATATAGTTTCAAACTGAATTTGTAATAAAAAAATATTGAAAGGCGAATTAGGTAAGACCTAAGCACCACAACTTTAACTCTTCCAAATCACTCAAAGTGGATGGTGAAATCTTCGAAAGGAATAGGGCATAGGGTCGATAACTCTGAATAGAACACACCCCAGGTGCGGCGCAATCAATGACGTCGACACAGCAAACTAACAACGACCTATGCCTCTAACCACAGGTGAAGAGCAATCGTTCCAACGGCACAAGTTTGCGATGCAGTTTGCGAATGTTAATTTGAACTATGGTGTGGGGAAACACCGAATCGTTGAACTATGTTGGTAACGACAAAACTTGCGACCATAGTTGGCTGTCGATGCTTTTGGGAAACGCACCCCTGGGCGCTTGTTATGTGATCCGCTCCGCTTGATGCGCTGCTCATTTAAAATGGTGCTGCTGTTACGGCTCGCGGTCCGGATGGATGCCAGGGTGCGGATGTGTGCCATCTTTTGAATATCAGTTATATAAGTATTTAAGGATAAAAGACTCGTATACACAAAATAATGTTCTTTTTAGCAACATCATATGACCCCTTTAAGGATAAAAGACTCGAGTTGCTTTTAAAATATTCCTCAAGTCGAGTCAAGTCTGGAGTCATTTCAGGTTGAGTCTGAGTCAAGTCTGAAGTCTATAAAAATGCGACTCGAGTCCGAGTCACTAACTCGAGTGCCCATCTCTGCACCACACACTGGCCAGACATGGACCCAGTGGAAGGATCTCCTATACCAGTGCTTCTCAAAGTCCGGACTCCAGTCCAGATCCGGACCTGGAGGGAATTCAGTCTGGACCCGCCTCCATTTCGTATTTCAAGAACACTAATTTCCTACTTTGATAAAGGCATGTTAAACTTGTAAATCATATGTTTAGTTTTTTAATGTCTTTTTGGAGATGGTCCGAAATGAAAGCGTAGGCGTTTTTTGTTATCACTTAGATTATGGCCATTTGACTTATAGCAGTGTCCAGTGTTTCCCATACATTGAGTTATTTTGTGGTGGTCCGTCACAAAATCAAAACTGACCGCCACAAATAGATATTCAAAATTAAAATGCAGCGCGGGTGTTTTTATATGAATGTATAATTGAAAAGAACCGACCGTCTTCAGAAAAGATGTCATTTTCATTTAGTCTTTCCTGTAATGCCTGATAAAATAGCATTTGTGAGCGCAGCGCTGATTTGATTACATCCGTTACCGTTGAAACCGCTATATCTCCCGCTCCAAAAGTGCCTTCTGCAGGCAGAGAATGAATTTGCATTTGCAGGTCTGTGGGAAACACTGGTGTCTCTCAGCAAACATAAACAAAATGTCACGGTTTATGGGCTCACTGACTCATTCTAGCTCTCTCCGTGTGAGTGTGGGTGTGGGTGTGGTTTGTGTTGCCGCTGATCAGTGCTCAGATTTGGACCTTTGAATGTAGACTTTGAGAACCCCTGTCCTATACGATCAGCCGTGGAGCTTCAATGAGCTATGCTGGCCCGTCATGAGGAGGAGTTGGTCAATGCTTGTCTTTCTATGGCGACTTTGGCAGCATGAGTCACTGAGCTTTCAGACCAACTGGAAAGAGTTCAGCGTTTTCAACCGGATCCTGAGCTGTCAGAGTCAGCTGTGTTTGATTCCACTCACGAACAGGGTTTGAAATAAGCTTTTTCATTCACCAGCCAACTTGGCTACTAAATTTTTAAGTTACCGCCAGCCATTCATAACTTCTACTAGCCAAAAAAAGCAAAAAACAGACATAAACCAGATTAACTTTGTCACAGCTTCATATATAAATATATTTATGATTAAATCTGAATATCTGCAGGATTTTTAAAATCAAGTTTAAGACTTTTTCAGACATTTTTAAGACAAATAAATAAAATTAATACCGTATACTGTATAAAGCTCAGTTACAGGTTTTCCCACAAGCAAAAATTGTTCAGTACACATTTCAGCCTTTAAACCATTTTTAAGGAAAGAGATGAGTCAGAAGTATAAATTATTACATTCATTTAAACAATTATTACCAATCGATTATTATATTATTTAATAACATATGAATATATCTTAAAGGGGTCATATGATGTTGCTAAAAAGAACATTATTTGCTTATTAGCATGTATATTACTAGCATATTGGCTGGTTTTTAGTACTTATAAAGCACATATTAATAGCTTATTCTGCATGAGCATATTTTAGATCCCTTAATGCGACCTCATACCTAAACTTAACAACTACCTTACTAACTATTAATAAGCAGCAAATTAGGAGTTTGTTCAGGGAAACTTTTAGTTAACAGTGAATATGTTTTCCCTATTCTAAAGTGTTACCCATGTTCCAATAGAAATTACAATAAAGTATATTTTAGTTTACCATGAATGCTTATCAGTACATTCAACAGTACACTTCAAGAATATTTCAAAGACAATAGATAATTATGAAATTACATATAAAGATGTACTTAAAATTAAGTGCGTCAAAAATGTTCTCTTATGTTCAACTAACTGTATTTAATATAAATTGAAACTATAATACATTTTCATGTAATAACATGCAAATAACATGCAAGTGTCTGAAAACATTACATTCAGTTCACACTTTAGCATATTATTTTAAAGTATATTATTTTGATAATAAGTACTCTTTTTAAAAGTATGCTAAATTGTACTTCTTTTTCACAAGTGACACCTTTAAGCCTCTTAAATAAACTCTCAAATCAATCGCTAGAACAAAAGTTCTCAAGGTGAACCTGTCTAGACCTTATAAATATTATTTTTTGGACACTTCGGGAGGCTTCTTACGCTTTACATTTCATTGATATTTCTCTTTTGTGATGAATAAGTCTCTTTTATTTGAGACTTACGTCCTGAGACAAGGATGTGAAGAATAATAAGAAGGGCAGTGAATTTTGTCAACAAAACGCTAATAGAGAACAATTAATATGATGGATATCTATAATGAAAACAGCAGTGATTTTCTTTTTCTTGGCGTCGAGCTTTAATTGGCCAGGTTCTCATAAACCTTTTAAAGTGAACACATATCAGACTTGTATGAGTACAATAGTTCAAAATGAATACACGTCAGTGAAGGGGATGGAAAATTGTGTGAAAAATAAAAATAAAGAGCTTCTACTTGTCATTGCATAAGCCACATCTTCTATAATGAGAGCCAGGTAACTGCATAAGGCCATTTAAAATACAGACCAACAGTGTAGAATCATGGCTATTAAAGGGCGAAGTCCTGGCGGATCCTGATTCGTTGTAAAATTGTCTGTATGGCTGGTGCACTGCGGATGTAAAAAAAAAAAAAAGGTTTGGTCTTCAAAAATTCTAGAAACAAAAAACTTCTAATGCATCTAAATCTTCTGTGAGCTGAAAATAAGTAAATTAAATTTGAAGAAGCTCATCAGGGAGTACCATGATATTCTCACAAAAATAGCTTTATGTGGACAGCAACTTCCCCAGGCAAGTCTTATTCTTCAAAAGAGACAAGAAGTACCTGATTTTCCTCAATTTTTTGTTAATTTTGTGTGTATTATTGAAGCAGGATGCATATAAAAGATTTTTGTTGAGATGTGAATAAGCAATCATATTTTGAGTCAAATTTGGAGAAAATACGCACAGCATGACATTGTGAATTGCATCAGCATCAGCTCAAGGTTTACCTTGAGCACCAGCAGTAATCCTTTCTCTCACTGCAAATATTACAATAAAGTTCCATTTCTCCTTTGACCACAGTATTTTGGTTATTGTAAAAAACTGAGATGTAATATAGTGTTATACTACATATTATTCTTACTTATTCTTGATTGACTTTTTCAGTAAATAATTAAGTATTAATTAAATGAAGAACTATCATTAAAATAATATTTACTCTTATCTACTGGTTATATTGCTCTGATTGGAGAGACCAGATGTTTCACCAATCCTAGTCATTTCAAGTAAAGAAACAATAAAGATAGAAGCTGATTGTGCATGCATTTTATTTCTTCCATTAAACTCAGACAAAATACTTTAGTGTCATAAGTGAGTTATGAATTCAGGTGGAAGTATGGAATTAGAACACTTATTTTCATGCTAAATATTCTTTAGCAATAACTTCTTTACAGGTCTGCTAATTTTGGGCATCTGTTGCACAGACAAGCTGGTCTGGAACTTCCGCTTCTGCCAGCTAAGCAAAGCTAATTTTAAATCTGTGCCATTTATTGTAAATTTGTGTAAAAAAGTGGATATTGAAGGAAAACGTTGAGAGTGTAAGTACTTGAGATGGCTGGCTAACACTTCAGTGCTTGATTTATGAAAAGCTCATTACCAGATGAACAAGTACTGCCCCTATCTGGTTGGTTTTTAGCAGCGCTCTTTCAGTTTAACTTGTGCACAGATATAAAATTTTCTTGTATGTTTTGTACAGGCTAATCTCTCTTAAAGGGGTCATATGATGCGATTTAAAGTTTTCCTTTCTCTTTGGAGTGTTACAAGCTGATTGTGCAGATGACTTTAAAAAGGGCGGCGCTACCAACCCAGGGGGGCTCACTTTGGCGTTTGCTTCCGTGGCGTGAGGAGCTCCGGATTCCGTCTCCGTCCACAGATCACCAACCGCGTTGTGGTTGCTGTTCATGGTTCTTCCTACATGTGATTTATTCTGTATATTCTGAGAAAGTTCTGGGAGCGTAGGAGGGGTCTGCCATTTACTTTGACCTAATTTTGCGATGTGTTTTTGTTTAGGGAGTTAGGGAAGTTCATTTGTACTTTTCTTTTCTTTATAATTAGGCCATCTAAATCTTCTCTTTATTTTATTAGTGGTTTTGTTTATTATTTTGGCCTTGGGCCTCTCCGAAGCTAAAGCTCCTGTCATTCATTTCACTCTTATTTAATAAATTATTTAAAACTGTTATTTGTCTTTGGTGATCTGTTGGTTGTGGTCGGAATCCCGTTACCACCACTCATTCGCCTCGCACCCTATTAAAATGGGCCGTAACAAATGGGGGCTCGTCCGACGGTATGTACTTTTCTTTTCATTGTGCTGGTGAGTAAGTTTGGTTGGCAGTTTTTCTTGTGTGGAGGGGAAGGGAATATAAGAATGGATTTTAGTATTGAGGCATTTCGACAAAAGCCTTCATTTGAAGCATTGGAATCATGTCGTAAAGAAGATTTGTTTTTGGTTGCTAATTATTATGATATTGTTGTAGTAAAAGCAGCTCGCAAGGAAGAAGTGCGGGATGTAATATAAACTGAGTTGATTAAACGGTGTGTTGATAGCAGCTCACAATCTGCACCTGCCCCATTGGCGAGGATTTGCATCACACCTCTGATTCCTCAGTGCCTATGCCTTCTGCAAATTGCAAATTTTTCGATGTTTGTAAACAAATTAACCTCGTCCCACCATTTAGGGAGGCTAACCATTGCTGCAGCTTAGCATTGGCAAAAAGAAATGTGTCCTCTTTTGTTGCAATGTCGTTTGACAGGAAAGGCTCAGGAAGTTTGTTCGACGCTGTCTATTAATGACAGTTTAGATTATAATAAGATTAAGTCTGCTGTGTTGAGGGCCTACGAGCTTGTCCCCGAGGCTTATCGCCAGAAATTTCGTTCACATGTGAAAACTGCCAATCAAACATTCGTTGAGTATGCTCGTGAAAAGGGTGTTCTCTTTGATAAGTGGTGCCAGTCCAGCAAAACGACTAATTTTGAGCAGCTTCGTGAACTCGTTTTAGTTGAGGATTTCAAGAATTCGTTGCCAGATAAAATAGTGGTGTACTTAAATGAGAAAAAGATTTCCACTCTTGCCGAGGCCGCAGTGAGTGCTGATTAATTTGTATTAACGCACAAAAATGTGTTTGTAGCACCTGCTCGGCGAGAATTAGGCCTACCCTATTCTGCGAATTCGGACAAACCTAAATCAACTAAATTAGTGAAATTGTCAGGATCACCTGACGTTCGTGAATGTTTTTATTGTCACGAGACTGGTCATTTGATTGCCGTATGTCCCGTTTTGAAAAAGAAAAATAAGCTTAAACAAAAGAAAAGTGTTGGCTTTGTTCGAACGGTTGGTACCGAATCGTACGAAATTGATTCTGTTTTTGAACCTTTTATTGCTCAAGGTATGATTTCGATAACTGGTTTAGAGAAGGATCAAGTCCCTGTTACCTGGCTGCGTGATACAGGAACTGCTCAGTCCTTCATTTTAGAAAGTGCTTTGCCATTCTCGAAGGAAACGTACTGTGGCTCAGATGTTTTAGTGCAGGGAATTGAGATGGGAGTTTGAAGGCTCCCTTGCATAAGTTGCATATTCGTTCCGATTTGATAACTAGTTTCGTAAAAGTGGCTGTACGAACGCAGTTACCTGTGAAGGGAGTTACAATGATTGTTGGAAATGATTTGGCAGGTGGAAAAGTACTTCCTCTTCCTGAAGTCATTGAGAATCCATTTAGTGTAGAATTTTCTGCTTTAAGTAAAGAAGATGCAGAAGATTTAACTGTGTTCCCTGCATGTGTGATTACTCGAGCCCAGTCACGAAAATTTCCCGATGTCGTTGATCTTTCCAACAGTTTCTTTGTGGATAAAGATGATTCTGACCCTGTTTCGCTGCAGCCTGAGGTGTCCGTGTCTATGTCGCTGTTCCCTGTCGGTGATGCTGACGCTGATTCTGCTGATCTGTTACTGTCTATTGATCGTGCGACGTTTGCTATCGAGCAAAAACAAGATTCGTCGCTAGCGTGTTGCCGAGATTCTGCGGTCATAAAAGAGGATGTTGTGAGTAAACCAATTGGTTATTTTTATGAAGACAGAATTTTAATGCGAAAATGGACACCTTCGACATCAGATAATTCAGGCTGCGACACGCTTTATCAGGTGGTAGTCCCTAAGAGGTTTCGTGAACAAGTGCTGAGTGTTGCGCATGATAATGTTGCTGGTCATATGGGCGTCACTAAAACACTTTATCGTGTAATGCGTCATTTCTTTTGGCCTGGAATTAAATCTGATGTTACGAAGTATTGCCGTTCTTGCCATACATGCCAAATGGTTGGGAAGCCTAATCAAATTATTCCCCCCGCACCTCTTAAACCGATCCCCGTTATCGGTGAGCCGTTTGAACGCGTTATTTTAGATTGTGTAGGACGCTTACCGAAAACGAAATCAGGCCATACTTATCTACTTACGTTTATGTGCACAGCAACTCGCTTCCCTGAGGCAATACCACTTCGTTCACTTAGAGCTAAGGCTATTGTGAAAGCCCTCACACTTTTCTTTTCTACTTTTGGACTCCCAAGGGTCGTCCAAACGGATCAGGGAACAAATTTTATGTCCCGTTTGTTAAATCAGATTTTATCTCAATTGCATATTCAGCACGTTGTTTCAAGTGCTTACCATCCTGAATCCCAGGGAGCCCTGGAAAGATTCCATCAAACATTGAAATCCATGTTGAAGACTTATTGCACTGAGTCTGAAAAGGAATGGGACGATGGGTTGCCTTTGCTTTTATTTGCCCTCCGAGAAACTGTTCAGGAGTCTTTGGGGTTTATTCCCGCGGAGTTGGTTTTTGGGCACACGGTGCGGGGACCACTTAAACTCCTAAAAGAGAATTGGCTGTCTGACGTGAAGTCCAATTGTAATTTATTGGATTACATTAGCTCGTTTCGAGAACGACTTTATAAAGCTCGTGATTTGGCTCAGTCAGCTCTATCAACTGCTCAAATGAAAATGAAGAAATGCTTTGATAAGGATGCAGTTGCTCGTTCATTTGAGAAGGGAGATCAA
>NW_015542547.1:8647-13379 GCF_001515605.1 Sinocyclocheilus anshuiensis
TATGTATGTATCCCTATTAAAATGGGCCGTAACAAATGGGGGCTCGTCCGACGGTATGTACTTTTCTTTTCATTGTGCTGGTGAGTAAGTTTGGTTGGCAGTTTTTCTTGTGTGGAGGGGAAGGGAATATAAGAATGGATTTTAGTATTGAGGCATTTCGACAAAAGCCTTCATTTGAAGCATTGGAATCATGTCGTAAAGAAGATTTGTTTTTGGTTGCTAATTATTATGATATTTCGGTAGTAAAAGCAGCTCGTAAGGAAGAAGTGCGGGATGTAATATACACTGAGTTGATTAAACAGGGTGTGTTGATAGCAGTGCAAAATCCTGAAAGAGAGGGTAAGGAGACTGAAGAAAGCTCAGGCGATGAAGAACAGGTAGTGATCCGGTGCTTCGCTCGCTTAGTGGGTTAGGGACGGAAGATTTCAAACTCGCTATTAAATTAAAACAACTCGATTTGGAAATTAAGCGTCAAGAGCATACTACACAACTTTTACGTTTTAGACAATGCGAGTTGGAGACGCAGGCTGGTCGCCAGCCGCCTGGTGAGTGTAAGACTGCACCTGCTGTTTTCCCCGTTGGCCAGGTTTTGCATCACACCTCTGATTCCTCATTGCCTATGCCTTCTGCAAATTCTTCCAATTTTGATGTTTGTAAACAAATTAACCTCGTCCCACCATTTAGGGAGGCCGAGGTGGATTCGTATTTCAGCGCTTTTGAGCGCATTGCTGCAGCTTTGCGTTGGCCAAAAGAAGTGTGGCCTCTTTTGTTGCAATGTCGTTTAACAGGAAAGGCTCAGGAAGTTTGTTCGATGCTGTCTACTAATGACAGTTTAGATTATGATAAGATTAAGTCTGCTGTGTTGAGAGCCTATGAGCTTGTCCCCGAGGCTTATCGCCAAAAATTTCATTCACATGTGAAAACTGCCAATCAAACATTCGTTGAGTATGCTCGTGAAAAGGCTGTTCTCTTTGATAAGTGGTGCCAGTCCAGCAAAACGACTAATTTTGAGCAACTTCGTGAACTCGTTTTAGTTGAGGATTTCAAGAATTCGTTGCCAGATAAAATAGTGGAGTACTTAAATGAGAAAAAGATTTCCACTGTTGCCGAGTCCGCAGTGTGTGCTGATGAATTTGTATTAACGCACAAAAATGTGTTTGTAGTACCTGCTCGGCGAGAATTAGGCCTACTCTATTCTGCGAATTCGGACAAACCTAAATCAACTAAATTAGTGAAACTGTCAGGATCACCTGACGTTCGTGAATGTTTTTATTGCCACGAGACTGGTCATTTGATTGCCGTATGTCCCGTTTTGAAAAAGAAAAATAAGCTTAGACAAACGAAAAGTGTTGGCTTTGTCCGAACGGTTGGTACGGAATCGTACGAAATTGATTCTGTTTTTGAACCTTTTATTGCTCAAGGTATAATTTCTATAAGTGGTTTAGAGGAGGATCAAGTGCCTGTTACCTGGCTGCGTGATACAGGAACGGCTCAGTACTTCATTTTAGAAAGTGCTTTGCCATTCTCGAAGGAAACGTACTGTGGCTCAGATGTTTTAGTGCAGGGAATTGAGATGGGAGTTGTGAAGGCCCCTTGCATAAGTTGCATATTCGTTCCGATTTGATAACTGGTTTCGTAAAAGTAGCTGTACGAACACAGTTACCTGTGAAGGGAGTTACAATGATTGTTGGAAATGATTTGGCAGGTGGAAAAATACTTCCTCTTTCTGAAGTCATTGAGAATCCGTTTAGTGTAATTTCTGCCTTAAGTAAAGAAGATGCAGAAGATTTAACTGTGTTCCCTGCATGTGTGATTACTTGAGCCCAGTCACGAAAATTTCCTTATGTCGTTGATCTTTCTGACAGTTTCTTTGTGGATAAAGATGATTCTGACCCCGTTTCGTTGCAGCCTGAGGTGTCCATGTCGCTGTTCCCTGTCGGTGGTGCTGATGCTGATTCTGCTGATCTGTTACTGTCTAATGAATGGCCGGCGGACTTGACTGAGGAACAGCCAGCATTTCTGGGCTGAGGACAGAGACGGTGCTGGGAGGAGATGGGTGATCGGAACATTTGGATGGGTATGTGGAGGGTCCTGGCAAGGGGTGAGCTGGTGAGACGCGGTGGTTTTTGGGAGGGGCTGGATGATGATCGCTTCAAACTTTTTCTACCTCCAGATTAACTCCATTTAAATACAGGACATGATTAACCAGCTCGATCAGGGGAAAACTATACGTGGGAAGATCGCAGCCAATTACGTCGTCATCCAGCCCCAGCCGAAAACAGACACCGAGAGCAGAATTGAACCAGCTCACCTGGTTAGAGAGGTCTAGGAACTCCTCTACATACCTCTCCAATTCCCGACCACCCTGTCACAGACACCAAAGCCTGTCTTCAGCCGTAGACATCTTGTTTTGGGTCGGTTGTTCTGTCATGCGTCACACAATGAGGACTGGAACGAAGGAGCGAGGAGACGAGCGATAAACTCCAACATGGACTTTAATACAACGAACGCAGGGAAACAAACACAGGAACTCAGGAGTGACATCCAGGAAGACAATTCAACAACCGACAACACTAACTGAAAGGACTGGGGTTTTTAAACACAGGATAACGAGGGACTAAGGAGACACACCTGGAATCAAATGAACAATCAACATGAGGGAGAAACTGGGTCACATGGGGCAAAACACACACAAAACATGGAATGGAGTCTGACAATGTCACACTATATAGCCCTGCTATATATATACAGTGGGTACGGAAAGTATTCAGACCCCCTTCAATTTTTCACTCTTTGTTACATGTATCAATTGCGGTGTACAGCGTTTACTATGAGGGGGTTGAATCCACAGCTTAGTACTCACTACTCAATACTCATGAGTACTTTTAAATAGGCTACTCTTTTACTCTTACTCAAGTAGTTTTTTTGGACAAGTACTTTTACTCTACTCGCACTAGATTTTTTGGAAGGTAATGGTACTTTTACTTGAGTATATTTTTTCAGTACTCTTTCCACCACTGGTTTTCAGTGATAACATTACCTAGAAGTTGGGCATGCCAAAGTATTCATCTAGATGTCGTCCTTGATGTGTCACTCGATCATGGTAGTGTCTGACCAACAACGTGGCTACGTGTTGACTTGCTGGAATTATTAGTGGGTCTGAACTCCTGTTCAGACAGTTCTGCTGATTGTAAGTGATCTCCTACTCGAATCAGTCCTTCGCTGTCTACAAAGGGAGATAGTTTCTTCAGAGCGCTTCGCTGTGAGATTTCCTCACCTTTCTCCAAACTCTTGAGTTCATCTTTATAGTGCTCTTGCTGCACACATTTAATAATGAAAGTTTTTGCTTGTGTGCGTTCAGACTGGAGATGTTTTTTGCACCAATGCCAGCCTTTGCAATCTCCTGTATTTCTCTCTTGAGAAAATGATTTTGCAACATGCCTGAGGGCGCGATCCTTCTCTGGCTCTACAAGCTCAAACGATTCATTTTCAGGAGTGTCCCCGAGAATAGAGAATAGGAGGAATTCTGGACCAGAGAACCACTTAGTGTGAGGTAGGACATCTGCTGGAATGAATCTGGTGCCGAGGTCTGCCGGACTCAGGTCTGAATCAACGTAATACCACTGTTTTGGCTTTGTGGAACGTCTGATTTACACCACTCAATTAGCAACATACACATAGAATTGCCGGGATGTGTTGTAGATGTATCCTAAAATGATTCTACTGTCAGTGTAGAATTTTAGTGCAGTTAGATCCACATCCAGCTCTTCTTTAATCAGTCCTGCCAGTTCGACAGCAAGAACAGCCGCACACAACTCTAGACGTGGCACTGTGTTAGCAGGGTATGGCGCCAACTTTGATTTGGCCATAACAAACCCAATGTGACACTGACCGTCTGTAGTTACAACCCTGAGATAGGCAACCGCTGATATGGCTAATGTAGAAGCGTCAGCAAAAATGATTACCTCTCTCTTGGAAGTGTAGGACATAGAAACTGGTACATAGGGTCTGTGAATCTGGACTTCTTTGAGATCTGTTAAAGAATCTGTCCATGCTTTCCACTGGGCCTCTTTATCAGCTGGGAGTGGCATGTCCCAGTCAAACTGCTCTGATGACAGATCTCTTACCAAGGCCTTACCCTGCATGGTAACAGGGGCAACAAATCCCAAAGGATCGTAGAGACTGTTAACTGTTGAAAGTATGCCTCGTCGTGTGAATGGTTTAACTTCTGTAGATACCTGAAAGATGAAACAGTCAGTCTCTAAGTTCCAACTCAACCCTAAGCTTCGTTGGAGAGGTAGAGGATCAACACTCAAATCCAGATCCTTCAGGTCATTTGCTCTTTCAGATGGAGGGAATGCTTCCATGACTTGATGACTGTTTGATGAAATCTTGTGGAGCTTTATGTTTGACTCAGCCAACATGTTTTTGGTGTTTTTTAGTAGACTGATGGCTTCAGCTGCACTGAATACAGAGATCAGGCCGTCGTCCACATAAAAATTTCTGTGGACAAAGTGCTTGGCTTCTCTACCATGCTCCTCTTCTCCAAACTCAGCTGCTCGTCTTATCCCAAAGATTGCCACAGCTGGAGACGGGCTGTTCCCAAAAACATGAACTGTCATTCGGTACTCTGTGATTTCTTTGGAGAGATCATTATCCTTGAACCACAGAAACCTCAGAAAGTTTTGGTGATCTTCCCTGACCTTGAAGCAGTAGAACATTTGTTCTACAT
>NW_015542547.1:14673-17657 GCF_001515605.1 Sinocyclocheilus anshuiensis
CACTCGATCATGGTAGTATCTGACCAACAACGTGGCTACGTGTTGACTTGCTGGAATTATTAGTGGGTGTTTCTCTTGTTCAGACAGTTCTGCTGATTGTAAGCGACCTCCTACTCGAATCAGTCCTTCGCTGTCTACAAAGGGAGATAGTTTCTTCAGAGCGCTTCGCTGTGAGATTTCCTCACCTTTCTCCAAACTCTTGAGTTCATATTTATAGTGCTCTTGCTGCACACATTTAATAATGAAAGTTTTTGCTTGTGTGCGTTCAGACTGGAGACGTTTTTTGCACCAATGCCAGCCTTTGCAATCTCCTGTATTTCTCTCTTGAGAAAATGATTTTGCAACATGGACAAGCGTGGCTATACTTCTTACAAGGGATCTCCACTCAGAGAAGTGCTCGAATCTGTGTGATCCTAGAGACTGTTCTGTCGTCTTCGTGGTCAAGGTGACCACCTGAGGGCGAATATCCTGATCCTTCTCTGGCTCTACAAGCTCACACGATTCATTTTCAGGAGTGTCCCCGAGAATAGGCTGATGGAGGAATTCTGGACCAGAGAACCACTTAGTGTGAGGTAGGACAGCTGCTGGAATGAATCTGGTACCGAGGTCTGCCGGATTCAGGTCTGAATCAACGTGATGCCATTGTTCTGGCTTTGTGGAACGTCTGATTTGCGCCACTCGATTAGCAACATACACATAGAATCGTCGGGATGTGTTGTAGATGTATCCTAAAATGATTCTACTGTCAGTGTAGAATTTTAGTGCAGTTAGATCCACATCCAGCTCTTCTTTAATCAGTCCTGCCAGTTCGACAGCAAGAACAGCCGCACACAACTCTAGACGTGGCATTGTGTTAGCAGGGTATGGCGCCAACTTTGATTTGGCCATAACAAACCCAATGTGACACTGACCGTCTGTAGTTACAACCCTGAGATAGGCAACCGCTGATATGGCTAATGTAGAAGCGTCAGCAAAAATGATTACCTCTCTCTTGGAAGTGTAGGACATAGAAACTGGTACATAGGGTCTGTGAATCTGGACTTCTTTGAGATCTGTTAAAGAATCTGTCCATGCTTTCCACTGGGCCTCTTTATCAGCTGGGAGTGGCATGTCCCAGTCAAACTGCTCTGATGACAGATCTCTTATCTCTTACCTACCCTGCATGGTAACAGGGGCAACAAATCCCAAAGGATCGTAGAGACTGTTAACTGTTGACTGTTGACCCCGTCATGTGAATGGTTTAACTTCTGTAGATACCTGAAAGATGAAACAGTCAGTCTCTAAGTTCCAACTCAACCCTAAGCTTCGTTGGAGAGGTAGAGGATCAACACTCAAATCCAGATCCTTCAGGTCATTTGCTCTTTCAGATGGAGGGAATGCTTCCATGACTTGATGACTGTTTGATGAAATCTTGTGGAGCTTAATGCTTCCAGACAGTTTGATGAAATCTTGTGGAGCTTGATGTTTGACTCAGCCAACATGTTTTTGGTGTTTTTGGTGTTTCTGATGGCTTCAGCTGCACTGAATACAGAGATCAGGCCGTCGTCCACATAAAAATTTCTGTGGACAAAGTGCTTGGCTTCTCTACCATGCTCCTCTTCTCCAAACTCAGCTGCTCGTCTTATCCCAAAGATTGCCACAGCTGGAGACGGGCTGTTCCCAAAAACATGAACTGTCATTCGGTACTCTGTGATTTCTTTGGAGAGATCATTATCCTTGAACCACAGAAACCTCAGAAATTTTTGGTGATCTTCCCTGACCTTGAAGCAGTAGAACATTTGCTCTACATCAGCTGTGACCGCAATCTGCTCCTTACGAAAGCGCATCAGGACCCCCAGGAGCTTGATGTTTAGATCTGGTCCACGAAGAAGAATGCTATTCAACGAGATGCCTTCATATTGCGCACTAGAATCGAAGACGACCCTAATCTTCCCAGGTTTCAGAGGGTGGTACACACCACATATTGGTAAATACCAGCATTCTTCATCAGGCTGCAGTGGGGGAGCTATTTCTGCATGTTTGTTGATGAACATGTTTCGCATAAACTCCACAAAGTGTTTAGCCATCTCTGGTTTCCTTTGTAAGGTGTGCTGCAGGACATTAAGACGCTTCATTGCTTGGGCTCGGTTGTTCGGCAGTGGGCTGCGAGGTATACGGAATGGTAAGGTAGCTACCCAGTGGTTTGACTCATCTATGTACATTTCTCTGTTCATAACATCAAGGAAGATGTCATCCTCAACAGACAGTGAAAGCTTATCATCCTCAGGAGTCCTCTGAAAGACTTTGTCACCAAGGTGATCTGTAAAACAGCTTGAGACTGGACAGCAAGGTAGAGTGGATTGGTATTGATCATTTGGAGTGCCAAACTGTTCTTTGACCTGAATTCCTTTTGAGCAGGGTAGGAAAAAAATGTGCGTCCATTTTGCAGTATGTTTGTCCTGAAAACATTTGCAGTCTCGGACATGTGTACTCCTCCCATACACACTTCTCCCACAATGACCCAGCCTAAGTCAAGACACTGATCATATGGCATGTTACCAGGTCCATTATACTGTTCTCGAACCTTATGCACACTTAGAATGTCCCTTCCAAAAAGAAGAAGAATGGAAGCGCTTGCATCATAAGGTGGTATTTTGTCAGCCATTGGCTTGAGATGAGAGAAGTATTGTGCTATTCCAGGTGTAGGAATTTCGTCACGATCTTCAGGCAACATATTGCATTCTAAGAGTGTGGGAAGTGACACTTGAGTTTTCCCATCCAGTGAACTAACAATGAAATTGTCTGCTCTTCTTCCCATTGTCTTTGTTGTACCTGCACATGTACGAAGAGTATAGGGGAATGAATCTCCATTGATTCCAAACAGCTCGAAAAAGTCAGACCTTGCTAGAGACCGGTTACTCTGGTCATCCAGAACTACATACATCCTCTTAGCCTTTTCAGGGGAGTTAGATGGGTAAACAACATACAGAACTACCACATTTTGC
>NW_015542547.1:17667-19314 GCF_001515605.1 Sinocyclocheilus anshuiensis
TTCGTTGGAGAGGTAGAGGATCAACACTCAAATCCAGATCCTTCAGGTCATTTGCTCTTTCAGGTGGAGGGAATGCTTCCATGACTTGATGACAGTTTGATGAAATCTTGTGGAGCTTGATGTTTGACTCAGCCAACATGTTTTTGGTGTTTTTTAGTAGACTGATGGCTTCAGCTGCACTGAATACAGAGATCAGGCCGTCGTCCACATAAAAATTTCTGTGGACAAAGTGCTTGGCTTCTCTACCATGCTCCTCTTCTCCAAACTCAGCTGCTCGTCTTATCCCAAAGATTGCCACAGCTGGAGACGGGCTGTTCCCAAAAACATGAACTGTCATTCGGTACTCTGTGATTTCTTTGGAGAGATCATTATCCTTGAACCACAGAAACCTCAGAAAGTTTTGGTGATCTTCCCTGACCTTGAAGCAGTAGAACATTTGTTCTACATCAGCTGTGACCGCAATCTGCTCCTTACGAAAGCGCATCAAGACCCCCAGGAGCTTGTTGTTTAGATCTGGTCCACGAAGAAGAATGCTATTCAACGAGATGCCTTCATATTGCGCACTAGAATCGAAGACGACCCTAATCTTCCCAGGTTTCAGAGGGTGGTACACACCACATATTGGTAAATACCAGCATTCTTCATCAGGCTGCAGTGGGGGAGCTATTTGCCTTCATATTGTGCACTAGAATCGAAGACGACCCTAATCTTCCCAGGTTTCAGAGGGTGGTACACACCAAATATTGGTAAATACCAGCATTCTTCATCAGGCTGCAGTGGGGGAGCTATTTCTGCAAGTTTGTTGATGAACATGTTTCGCATAAACTCCACAAAGTGTTTAGCCATCTCGGGTTTCCTTTGTAAGGTGCGCTGCAGGACATTAAGACGCTTCATTGCTTGGTCTCGGTTGTTCGGCAGTGGGCTGCGAGGTAAATGGAATGGTAAGGGAGCTACCCAGTGGTTTGACTCATCTATGTACATTTCTCTGTTCATAACATCAAGGAAGATGTCATTCTCAACAGACAGTGAAAGCTTATCATCCTCAGGAGTCCTCTGAAAGACTTTGTCACCAAGGTGATCTGTAAAACAGCTTGAGACTGGACAGCAAGGTAGAGTGGATTGGTATTGATCATTTGGAGTGCCAAACTGTTCTTTGACCTGAATTCCTTTTGAGCAGGGTGAGAAAAAAGATGTGCGTCCATTTTGCAGTATGTTTGTTCTGAAAACATTTGCAGTCTCGGACTTGTGTACTCCTCCCATACACACTTCTCCCACAATGACCCAGCCTAAGTCAAGACACTGATCATATGGCATGTTACCAGGTCCATCATACTGTTCCCGAACCTTATGCACACTTAGAATGTCCCTTCCAAAAAGAAGAAGAATGGAAGCGCTTGCATCATAAGGTGGTATTTTGTCAGCCATTGGCTTGAGATGAGAGAAGTATTGTGCTATTCCAGGTGTAGGAATTTCGTCACGATCTTCAGGCAACATATTGCATTCTAAGAGTGTGGGAAGTGACACTTGAGTTTTCCCATCCAGTGAACTAACAATGAAATTGTCTGCTCTTCTTCCCATTGTCTTTGTTGTACCTGCACATGTACGAAGAGTATAGGGAAAAGAATCTCCATTGATTCCAAACAGCTC